>NW_009917744.1:0-14651 GCF_000696875.1 Nestor notabilis | reverse complement strand
TTTGCCTCTGTGTTGCCAGTTACTCTTTTATTATATATGATAACAAAGATTAAACTTAGCATAACACTGAGGTGACACATTATTATATGATTATTTTATGCATTACCTGAGCAGAAGATTCTATACTGACAGATTTTAATAAAACAAAACAGATGTTCCTTACACACTAATGTTTGGGTGCTTATATGCAAATAATCGTATGTAACAAATTTCTTGGACTGGGCTATAAGGTTCTGGCAAGCATCTGTACTGAAAAGAAGATACAAGTACTTAAAAGAATTCTGATATAGTCTGACAGTTTTAATTATGGTTTTAAACAACCTGTGATGATAAGGTTTAGATGGGGAGGGAATTTGGTTCATGTTCAAAAGATGATTGAAATAATTCCCAGTGTAAATCCATGCTAGGGATAAGGGTCATATCCAAGAAATTCCTACTTAAAGTTAATAATGAATATTGCTCCAGAGGAAAATGAAAAAAATCACACTGCAACTTCCAAAATATGATCGTATTTGCTAATAAGAAATGAAATAGAAGGAAATGAATAGCAATTATGTGAGGATTTAGGGAGCTAGTTTGCTTTGACTTTAGTACATTTATTTTTTTTTTTACTAAACAAGACATAAGTCTTTTTTCTTTAAATTCATAGCATCTATCTGATGTACTCACACAATAATAATAAAAAAAAAAAGGCCAAATTCTCTTCTTAAAAGAGAACATCTTTTGCCTTAATAATATTTCTCATGTGCTTAAAGCTGTCTTATCAATAAGCTAGTTGGTTGGAGGTTGCAACTGATTGTGAACACAGTAAGAAAGTCTTTGCTTTATACATGCATTTACAACAAATGAACTTACTTTTCTGTTTCTTGTATGAAAATTAGGCGTAACTGCACTGAAATCAGCATAATTAAATACTCACATTCAAAAACCTGTGCAAGTAACGAAAGAAGAAAGATATTAGAGTCAGACAAAAGTGTAGGCTGAAGACCCTGAGTTAAAAAGCAGTTTATTTTTCCAATCATAGGAGCTAACAGAGACACTAAAATAAAAGGCCACATTCAGAAAGAAAATAGCGATCCTGGTTCTTGTTTTGAAATGCAGGGGGGTTTTTTTGGACAATCAAAAGAGAAAACAAACAACTGGCAATGAAAATGTGGAATAGTGTCTATGTTAGGCAGGAAAAAGGAAAGAGTTTAGACAGCTGAGCTTGTATGCCAACCCATTTAGCAGCAACTTTTATCCCCTTCTTCCCAAAACACATAGACACACAAGACATTTCAGAAACAGATTTCAAAACTAACTCAGGTTCAAAATAGATCTTGCAAACAGCTCTTCCTAAGCACCTCACTCCTTTAAAATACTGATGTAGAAGAAAGATTTTGCAAAACATTTGGAATGTCTTTGAAAACAAGACAGACATGTATGAAAAACAAACTATAGAAGACCTTGAAAAACATATTTTTTAAAAAAGACAAAAAACTTCCAGGGCTTATAGGAAAAAATTTGCACAGGTGACAAGTAGAATACAAATGGGAAAGAAAGAGCATTGTACCATTCTAAATAGCTGGCAGTCCACTTTATATTAATCCATATCTGCAAATAGCGAAACAAGAAGGGCATGACCCTATAATTATTAGTTCTTCATATTGCCCACCAGGTAATACCTCAGCTGTATTGAAAGAATGCCACTTGAACACTTCAGTGATTCTCTCCCTGACAACACCAGGCTATAAAGTTTACTAACTGCCCAATAAGCTGAAACTTACCTTTCTATGCAAAAGAATCCACTCTTGCCAATGCTGCTTCATTGCCATTGAACCACCAGTGTTAAGGGAAAAAAAAAGTCCATCTAGACTTTTTTTTTCAGCATCTTTGACAACACATTTGGATGATATGTAGACTCCATTTTAAATATTTTTTTAAATGTAAAGTTATTTCTTTTATCCATCTTTCTTTCTACAGTCTCCAGGAGGAACAGTGACAGGTATGAAATAAAGAAAATGAAAGTGTTAGCTCAAACAGAATTTTCAGAGATACTCTGGCAACCATAAAAAATAAAAGTTTTGTTGCAGGTGACTTTGTAATGCTACATTTCATTTCAGCACCATTGAAATTTTTTTAACCTACCAAATAAAAATATCTAATTCATTTTTTGTGATCTACTCTTTTCTTAAAAGAAGAAAAAAAAGGCAAAATAACAATACTACCACCCAGCTTATGTGAAGTATAGGTTAATTTCAAGCCACACCACCACTTCAAATAAAATGTTCTGACTTTCCAGAACACATAATCTAGAAAATGGCAAATGCAACATGCCAAGTTCTTTCAAGTGATCATTTTTTAATTCAGAAATAACTTTTCAAATCCAAACCAGCATTGAAAATAATTTTTAATTTATTAATTTTTGGTGAATCAATTGTTTTCCCTTGTTCCACTCCCCAAATAATCAAACTACTATGTGGCTTATGATCAACGATCAATATCTTTGAGAGAAACGTTTATAGCTTCATTGTCAGGAACTGGCTAACAAATGCCAAGAAAACATGTGGGATACATCCCTAAAGGACAATAAAAGAGCACCACAGAAGTTCCTGAGTCAGCTTGGTCAATCTAGTAAATCCATATGCCGCAGAGCATACTAAGCAGACAGGCCAGCTAAAGACCATAAGCATTAGTCCACAACAGCTACATTTGCACAGTGCTGGGTCTGAGCTGATATAAGCCCTTCCACTGAACTAGACACTTGGATCTGGATGGATCTAAGATGTCATTATCAGATCTTTAGCATCGTCAGTATAGCTTTGAAATTCTTATGGCAAATCATTCATTAGTTTGAGATTTGTCTCTGCACAAGAAACATCACAGTATTCTAGAAATTACTTGGTAATGCTTATTCTTCTTAAACATATTACTAGCAATTTTCTTTTAATTGTAGAAAATATATGCTACTAATTCTTTATTCCAAGTTCATTATCATACCTAATTTTTTATGGGCCTAGTCATATTTGGAAATATAATTTTCTTTCTTGAATTTTACTTAAAATCTGTCAAAAATATGTAATCATTTATGCAAAATATATTTTTATAATTCCGATATTTTATTAACACCACTTATGCATATTTAAAAAAAAAAAAGAAAAATGTAACTAAGACAGAAAATTGCTTTTCCCTCTGAAAGGATATAGTTTTTCAAACATTTTCTTAATTAATTCCAGGGTTTTTTTTTTTATTTTCTTGTGAAATATGCAAATGGCATAATTTTCAAAAATGTTTAAGGAAATTGTGTTAATTGTCATAATATTTTAAAGTAATTAAAAAAAATACTTTTCCAGTCTCTTTTCATTAGGAAATAAGAACAAAACCAAGGGCCAAGGGAACCTTGCTTCCAAGGTAGCCTATTATTATCAGGCTTGAAATCCTCACGACGCCTAATTTTGAAAAAGTGAAAAATTTTCTCTGAAAATGTATTAATTTTAAAATTCTGTAGGAGTTGATGCCCTCATTCACCAGTTAGTATAGACTTCCATGGTTCAAATACTAGTTTGAAACACTGTCTCATCCTGTACCCAGAGAAGAAATTTTTTTTCAATAATTCAGTCATTTCAACACATCTGTTGGGATCTGATGTGATTTCTTTTTGTTGCCTACAGTTACAGGTCTTCATGATGCTCTCATAACCAAAAATTTGTCCTACCATCAGTAATCAGACCTCACAATGGTCTGCTAAAGCAAATTTATCTATTCAAAGTCACCATCTATTCATAGTGACGACCTATTTTGTTTGGTCCTGTTAGAGTTGCCTGAAATCATTGCACACAGGCAGCTCAGTGGTCCCAGGCTGCCTTGTAAAATAAACACAAACCAGAGTCCAAAGAATGATTTGATAAAAAGGGGTGAGACAGTCTCTTCCTTGAGTAACAAACCTGTCATAAAAGCAGCATGGCTAATGGATTTTTAATGTAGGTGGAAGGTTTTAGTCAAATTGAGACAAAGGTGTGATTGACAAGAACAATTGTACCTTTTAGTGATATTCTTGGAGCAGAAGGGATATGATGGAAACAGTTATTTCAGTAGTCCTGCCTCCTACTATCTGCCTCTTTTCATCATTCTGCAGTAAAGGCTATATTTATCTAGATGGTTAATTTATATTTACTGCTGTTTCAGTACTTTACACATGTTTTGACAGTTATGGAATGTTCCAGAAACTCATTTTTCTGCAGAGATGCTGGGGCTGAAGGATGAAGTATAAAAGTAGCCACTCACTTTTTCAGCTGCCATTCAAGTTCAGCAAGAGCAGAAGTGGGGTATGTCAGTTCTGGTGACTTAAGCATAGTTCTCAGAGATAACATGTACATATCACATTTCTGCACAAATGGTTAAACAGATACTTGCTCTTGTAAAGAAAAAACTCCCATGGGGCAGCTTAGTTTGACATTAGGTTGACATTTTGCCGAGGTATCTCCTGAGAGGAGCCTCCACCCCCAGAGCGAGGGGAACCGCCGCATCCCGGAGCCCCAGTTCTGAGCGGTGAGAGCCCCCGAGGGAACACCGAGCCCCCACCGAGCCCGTAACAGGCCGTGCCCAGGAGCCGCAGCTCCACTGCCGAGAGCAGGGACTCACAGGGGACAGCACCAGGAGGGAGGCACCGCCCGAGCGGGGAAAACACGGCCCTGGGAGTGCAAGCTGAGGAGTGGTGCTCTTGTTATGTGTTGAAGTTCAAGGCGACATAAACTGTAACACAATTGTCAGTATTGTAGAATCATAGAATGGATTGGTTTGGAAGGGACTTTAAAGCTCATCTAGTTCCAATCCCCCTGCCATGGGCAGGGACACCGTCCACTAACCCACATAGCTCAAGGCCTCATTGCAACCTGGTCTTAAACACTTCCAGGGATGGGACATCCACAATTCTCAGGGCAACCTGTGCCAGTGTCTCACAACCCTCATCATGAAGACTATTTTCCTAACATCTAACCTAAATCTCCCCTTTGCCAGTTTATAGTCATTCCCCCTTGGTCTATCAGTACATGCCCTTTAAATAGTCCCTCTCCAGCTTTACTGTAGACCACCTTTAGATACTAGAAGGCTGCTATAAGATCTTGCTGGAGTTTTCTTCTCTTAAGACTGAACAAGCCCAACTCTCTCAGCCTGTCTTCATAGGAGAGGTACTCCAGCCTCTCTCTGATCTTCATGATCTTCTGGACTCACTCAAGCAGGTCCATGTCCCTCTTGTGTTGGTGGCCCCAGAGAGCTGAATGCAATATTCCACATGGGGTCTCACAACACTACTTGCCTTTACCATGTTCCCACACTTGGAGTTGGTCAGCCTTTAAAACTTTCCAGGTTACAAGGATATCCATCTCTATTCCAGTTATTTTGTGGTAGACGCTACATGAAAGAAGGGTAAATAGGTACAACCTTTCTCTGTGCTTGCTGGTTCTCCCAAGGCAGATACCCTAGCAACAACAGTTCATGCCCTTCACTTCCTTGTACACAGATGCTTGCTGCTGCTAAGCACAGCTCTCAGTTCTGACAATCTCTACGGGCTAAAATAATTTTGTACAACATAATCATAGTCATTGTGGGCTGCAATAGGTAAGAACAGAATTCCAGTATCAGTATCCTAAAGCCATTTTTATCAAGTTAACAATGCACTGTGTGTTAATAATAAAATAATAAAAACCATTAGTATGTTTATTCATCAGTAATTCACTAATAAAATGCATTGAAACCTGCTAATTAAATTGCAAGCTGTTAGTTATAAAGTGACAGCAACTGAGGTACTGAAAGTGTAATTTTAAGATGGTTTTCTATCTTAGAAAATTATTCACATGTAGAATGAATAATCTTATTATATGAAACAAAATTGTTATTTTTATGGGGTTTTGTTTTGTTTTTTGTTGGGGGTTTTTTTGTTTGTTTTTTGTTTTTTTCTTGAGGAGTGGGGAATCTTAAAATATTAAGGTCATTATAACAATCTTTGGTAATTCCACAGGTGGAAGCTCAGAGACTCCAGTAGAGTAAATGAAGCATCTAAACCTTACTAACAGTATCAAGTAATACCTGATTTGCCTCTGTATGTGGGAATTGACCCTATGATTTGTGATTTAAATATGTATTTCAACAACACAACCCTCATGAGCCTTATTAGTATTATCCACCTTGGGCTTCTTTATGTTCTCAGTTTAAGTATCATATAAAGACAGAGAAATCAGAAATATAACTCTATCATAAATGAGGAAAGAAATGGGAAGGTAAAAAGAAGCGATGATACAGTGACGTAAAATATACAGTGTGCATACCACCCTTTCAGGATATTTGCCCGTACATGTGAATATCCACATTTAATTAACACATGAGTAAAGTCACTTACAAAATTATCTTATCAATGTCAAATTCTCATGCTAAATGTTTAAATTTATTTTAAGTTCTATGTCCAACTTAATTCTGCTATCTTGCTATCTTGTACACATCTGGTATGTGTTCCTTAACTATATGATAATATTTTTTTCAGGCCACACAGCAAAATGGGCATGGATTTCTAATAACAAGTTTTTGCTTTTCCTTTTTTTCACCAATCTCTTTTCCAGTGTTCCAAGAGCAGCATTTATTCCAAAAAGAAAATCGAGAAGGATCAGTATTAATACTGGAACTTGTGGAAACTCAGCAGTTCATAGGGTCAAAAAGCCTAGATGGAGAGAGGATTTGTACAACACCATCGAGGACAGTGACTATGCAAGGAGGTCAGGGGAAGCAAAAGGTTTCATGAGGATGTCCAGTTTGCTGAGATGTTGAGAAGGTGCTGTCTGAAATCACTAAAGTTCTCAGGAGGTACAAAACACTAAGACAGGGATATAGCTAAAGGTTTCTTCTCTATCTCTCATTCTCTCTCTTCTCTCTTAACCTCTATCTTGTTCCAGCTGAAGAACTGAATGATGCCTTTCCAGTTTTATTATACAAGATCTGTGCAGTCATTTGCTACAGCTATCAGACATCTCTGACTAGTCATAGAAAGCCATACTGCCCACAGAGTGAGACTGGACAGTTTAATTCACATGTGTAAGTTAATGAGCTGAGAATTAGTCTTTGGTTCTTAAAGAAGAAAGGTCCCATTTAAGTTAAGCAGCAGCATTCAAATCCTGAATGCTGGAGGTCTGTCAAGGTAAGTCAAGTCAGGCCCAGTGAAAGTCTAATGTACCAGTATTTCGCATGTCGTAGAGCAACACAGCTGCATATACTAGGCATGACATAGCAACTTCTGCTTATGTAACAGACAGTCTGGGTTAATAAGCAACTGATACTGCTGTTTATTACTTGCACCATTGTCTAATATTAGAACTGTAAGACACTAAAAATTCTTTTTCTCTTGCTTGCAGTACAACAAATAATTTAGTATATTGTATCCATATTCAAATGTATTCTCACATTTGAATACAGATATAATGTATTCATGTATTCATGTTGTTATGGACAATAAAATGCAATTATGAAACTGTATAAAGATTTTTTTTATGTACTGGAGAAGCATGTTATATAATTCAATTCCTAAAATTGCACAAAAAAATAAGTAACGTATTTTTGAATTGTTAAAATACACTGTAGTGTATGTTAGTATGTAAACTATACTTGTGTGTCCATTTTCTTTCATTACTATACAGCAAAAAATCCTTGGAAATTAAGCATAAGAATTAGTCTTCACTGTTAAAGATTTTCAAATAAGGTTGAGGATTTTCTTCAAAAGGAAAATAAACTATTTGTGAACATTTGTAACAGTGAGCTAACTACTGAATTTATGAAAATGTATTTTATTGCAGAAATAAAGAAAACTGAGGCCCCTCACTCATAGGGTGGCAGATAGATCCATTTCTCTAAAGTGGTTAGAGAAAGACAGTCAGTATTTTTCAGAAAAACTAATGCAGTTAATGTGGTTAAAAGCTTAATGTGGTAAAGATGATTACACAGTACAGTGCCCAGTCTTGGACTGACTCCCTTATATCCATAGATATTGCCTTCATTTCAAAATGACAGAGCTAACTGCACTTCTGACATTCTCTCTGGACTGAGTACATCCTAGCTTGCCATGGACCCTGATGTTTTTCCGTGTGCTGGAGCTGAGTCACACACCCAGCACTAATTCACAGCAGCATCTCAAGCCTACCCAGGAAGATCCCATTAGACTTTTTTTCCTGCAGTTCTTATATACTATGAGTGAATGTGAATCTTATGACTACAGATCATTGTCCTGGGTTCAGCTACAGCTTAAACCACGACAGTCGTGTTCTCCTTCTACAGATCGTGATCCTCTTCTATGATAGGGCAGCCTGCCTGGTTGATGAGGGAAAGGCTGCGGACATTGTCTATTTGGACTTAAGTAAAGCATGTGACATTGTCTCTCACAGTGTTCTCCTGGACAAATTGGCTGCTTATGGCCTAGAAAGGGGAATTTTTCACTGTGTTGGAAAATGGACGGATGGCTGAGCCCAAAGAGTAGTGGTAAATGGTGTCACACCTAGTATCTATCAGGGGAGCAGTGTTAGGGCCAGTCTTGTTTAATATCTTCATTGATGATCTGGATGAGGGGATTGAGTGTACCCTCAGTAAATCTGCAGACACGAGGTTGGCTAGGAGTGTTGATCTGCTGAAGGGTAGGAAGGCTCTGCAGAGGGATCTGGACAGGGTGGATCGATGGGCTGTAGCCAGTGGTATGAGGTTCAACAAGGCAAAGTGCCGGGTCCTACATGCAACCTCATGCAACGCTACAGTTGCGGGGAAGAGTGGCTGGAAAGTTGTCGGGTGGAAAAGAACCTGGGATGCTGATTGATGGCCGGCCGAACATGAGCCAGCTTGTGCCCAGACAGCCACAAAGGTCAACAGCATCCTGGCCTGTATCAGAAATAGCACAGCCAGAAGGGTCAGGGCAGTGATCATCCCCCTGTACTCAGCACTGGTGAGGCTGCACCTCAAATACTGTGTTCAGTTCCGGGCCCGTCACTATAAGAAAGAGGTGCTGGAGCAGGTCCAGAAAAGAGCAACAAAGCTGGTGAAGGGCCTGGAGTACAAGTCTGATGAGGAATAGCTGAGGGAACAGGGGTTGTTTAGTCTGGAGAAGAGAAGGCTCAGAGGGGACCTTATTGTTTTCTAAACATCACTGAAAAAAGGTTGTAGTGAGGTGGGGGTTGGTCTCTTCTCCCAAGTAACAAGTGACAGGACAAGAGGTAACGGCCTCAAGCTGCTCCAGGGCAGGGTTAGATTGGATATTAGAAAAATTTCTTCACCGAGAGGGTGATCAGACGTTGGAACAGGCTGCCCAGGGAAGTGGTGGAATCGCCATCCCTGGAAGTGTTCAAAAAGTGTGTAGATGAGGCCCTTATTGACATGGTTTAGTGGTGGTCTTGGATGTCCTGAGGTAACGGCTGGACTTGATGATCTTCAAGGTTTATTCCAACCTAGTTGATTCTATGATTCTATGTTAAAACAAGCTTTTTCTGTTGGGTTTTGGTTTGTTTGGCTTTTTTTTTACACTAGCAAACTTTGGGGTTTTTAATACAGAAGACGGACTTCTTTTCTGATCAATTATGTCCACAAGACTCCAGGGTTGATAAACTACAAAGGCAGCACTGCATGTGCTGTCAGGGAGACCAGCACAACCTCTGCACTGCCTTCACACAGGGAGGAGATGCATGGTTAACTCTGAAACAATGGACGAAAACTGAAGAATCTAATTGAATTTCTGGATTCACACATTCAAGGGTATCAAATAAAATCAATATGACTTAACCTTATATGAGAATTAATAACTGTAGAGGGCCACAGAGGAGAGTTGCATGGCCAACCTTCCATGGCTGTGGAAAAAAAAAATACAAAATCTTAGGATAATTTAGGTAGAATTTGTTGACACAACATGTTTACATAAGCAACTAAAAAAATCCAGCCAATTAATATAAACATTTTAAAAACAGTGAGTAAAATATTTAATGAGAAAAAACCAGTCTTGAAGTTTCATACATCTCCCATTTGATGCAAAAACGATCAGCATTTGGTTGTCTATGATTCTCTCCTATCTGATATGTGATAATAGTCTGTGGTTGCTAAGGGATGTTGCTAAGCAAGGCAAGGCATAGAGGAGGTCAGCCACCTCTTCCCTGACAGCTGCTAGCATCAATTATTTTTCTGAACTACAGATTTAGCTTTTTCTGAATGTTCTGCTTTTTTTTTTTGAGATAAAAGATTTATTGCCATAGTAAAATCCAAACATGTAAAGACTGAAATCTTCATCTGTAATTATCTCTTTTTCTTTAAAACCTAATTTCTGTTCCTCAGCATTGTTGTGCACTCATCAGAAGGTAATAACCATAGCCTGACCTAGATTTGTTCAGTTCTGAACAAATTATATGAGAATTTTGGGTATTCTTGGTAAAGAATTAAAATTATTTAACCATCCACTATTTTGTTTTATTTAAAGGATAAATTTTAAGTGGAAAAAGTAATAGAAAAAAAGTATTGCCTTTTAACAAAGCAGAACAAGAGCCATTAAAAAGATGTAATAAGAAAACATATGTAAAATAATGTTATACTGAAAGACTAAATCACATTTTGTAAATCACATTTGTTCTAAAACTGTTACTTATTGGATTCCCCAAAAGGGAAGTTTTTACGTTATATTCTTTCAAATTAGTATCTCAGCTAGTGGAATATGTCAATGTGTAGCTGAAATGAGTTATCACTGTTTCTAAACTCATTAATATATAGCTTTGTTCAGACAGTTTTTAATAGTGACTGAAATGTTTTGTGCTGCCAGTTCTCATTTCATGAGTGAAAGTCAAAATCGGCTTCTAGTCACAATAGGCTCCTAAATAATTAAAAAGGGAAAAAAATAACAAACCCAACCCTAAACCAAAGAAACATTCTAAAATTCTCCTTGGATTTTTTGTTGATTGCTACGAGTCATTTGAAGCCTGAGAGGAAGTGGTTAAGGTCACTGCATTATCATCAAAGTGTTTTTGATCTGTCCCCTCAACAACCATTTCACTACACCATTATGAGCATTACTTTTCTCTGAAACATAGACAAGTTTAGTGCATGCTGATCAGCATCAAGTATTAAACCTTGTTTTTCTCTCCTTCAGTTTTTAACAAAACTATGTGAATAGCAACCTTCTAAGTTTTGTTTCTCCAAATGCTAATGTACCTGGCTTTTTTTCAAAGTGTTCTTGGTAATTTTTCTTGTGGTCTAAAGCAGAAATGGTAGTTTGGGTCAACTTGCACTGAAGACACCTTCAGATTGACTAGTGAGAGTTTTGCCTTTTACAGTATAGAGAAATATTAGAAAGAAAAACACATTCTTCTTTTTCAGTGGTTTAAAGAAATTCATGCAGAAAAAAACTTTATTTCCAAGCGCAATAATTAGGCAAAATGACTTGAAACGGATTTTTAGTTTGCTAAGTGGTTTAAATGAAATGTTACGTGTTGACAGCTCGAAAGTCTCGATACACTTAATCCTTGAGGAAAGGAAGTGAGAAAATTCCTGTCTCTCGTGTTCTTGTGACAGAATTTTTAGCTGCATTTTCAGCTGAATTTTCTGATATGTTGTAAAGAACATTTCTATCACCTTTTTAAGTCTCCAGTCTTCATGCCTGGACATAGGCATGGTGTTGAGACTTCTGCTAATGCTACTACTACTATTGCATTCATATTCATGTTAACATTAATTTTCCTACCAGTGAATAATGACACTAATTGATTTTGATCAGGTGGAACATATTATATGAATCCTTAACAGTACCATATGAACTGAACTGCAGTATACTCTGCCTTAAATATCATTTGTTATCCAATTCATCCAGAGAAGAATTTATAATGTGGATATATAGGAAGGTGTTGATCTACAAGTCTTTAAAGGGTTTCATGCTTCTTGAGAATTTTATATACCTTAAATCAATCTTAACTTTTATGTCATAATCAATGAAGTTAGAAATACAATCGAAATTATAAAAAACAAGTTCTCCATCTCTTCCTAAAAAATACCTTAATATATTAATTACAAAAATTTACTGGAGACAGAGCTGGGTGGGCAAAATATATTTCTTTGGAAAAGAAATGTATTTTCTTTAATCTTATACAAACTAACAAAGTCCCAAAAGGATTCATATTAAATTTTTTCCTTTGTCATACTTAATTTTACATACATACATATATAATTTTATAAGTATGGACATTTCAGATGCAAGGAAATAATGGCAAGCAAACTACAGCAGAAGGTGTTGCAAAGAGCAGAAACATGCCCTTAGCTAAGAAGTTTCTACAGCAATCCCTCATACTGTTCACAGAAAAACAAACCAAGGTAAATTACATTTCAGTCTTTGTGACAGACTACTCCACAAGGGAACCCGCTGACCACTGAGGAAAGAAGTCCTAAGTGAATAGAGAAATAAAGTAGTCCCCAAATAATTGACTGATACTGTGAGCTCTGCTGAGAAATACAGGACAACATTCCCATATGTAATCATAAACAGAAGTATTTTATGTAATCAAGTTGAAAAAAAAGTAACTTTACACTGAATATATTTTTTCTCTTAAACAATATTTCATAGGAAAAGTATTTTTTGTCATACATTCAAAAATGAAAAAAAAAAAATCTGTTAAAATCTAAAGTCATCACAAATGAATGGGCTACTTTTGTGTTATGTCTAGTCTCTGATTTCCTTCTGTGCTCTGGAGCCTTCCTCCAAAATACATCTCACCTAGTGTACTACAGCCAGGAAAAAACACATAACATATTGTCCTTCTGAAAGATGTAAGAAACACATTCAAATCAATAATCTCACTTATAAGAAGAACAGACATTTGAGGAACCTATATTTAATTCCCCAAAATTAGCATTTCAGGAGCTAAATGTTCACCTATCTTTTGTGCTGTCCATTTAATGCAATCTTCTAGAAAGGCTTTATTTTTGCTATTTAAAAATAAAAGTATCCCCTTTCAGTACCCAGGCTTTTCACTGGTTTTTTGAGGGGTTTTTTGGGTTTTTGGTTTTGTTTTCCAATGACTCTTATCTTACACTGTATTGTTTTCATGGAAATAATATGTGTTTTTATCTTTCAGTTCCTGAGGTAGGAGATGCTGCTTTTCTACCACATTGAAGAGACTATACAGTATGATAAAATGCTAATAAAGCTATATGCATTAATATTTTTTTTACTATAAAATAATAATAATGTTACTAATGGACAAGGGGAATAATTGCAGTTATCATCTTGTACTACTGCTAGTAGGGCTCATACCTCTGTAAAGAGCAAATGACTGCAGTACTTGCAGAAGCTGACACTGGAAGAAAATTGCAAATGCAGTAGTGACATTTCTGACATTTCTGTGAAGAAAGAGAACTGTCTGTGTTTACACTAGACAAAAAAAAAAACAGTGGCAGAAAGGACAGTAAGAAAAAAATAGAAAACTCTATACATTCACGCACATATAAGCACATAACTCCACCCCCACAAAAAAACCACACAAAAAAAAAAAAACCAAGAAAAAAAAAGAGTGAAATATGGAAAAGGGAAAACCTATCTTTTGCTTTTTCTAAAAAGAATTATTAAAATACAAAATATCTGAAGCATTTGGTAGTCTTTATTCTTTAAGGCTTGTTCTTGAAAACTTTTCTCTTCTCATACAATTGTACCCTAGAACATGCTTCCAGATAATCAGCCCACATATAAGTCTCCCTCAAAACAACTGAGTTAGTAGTTCCTAACAACAGATATATGTTATGAGATAATGACACATAGGAGATATGACTGTTCAAAATCTCACTTTATGTATTTATCTGCTAGTCTACATTTTGAAAGGAATAATGGTAATCCCTCCTTCTTAAGACTCGTCTCTTACTTAAGATCTCCACTTACCTAATGAAATCATGTAGACGTAGTATCAAGATTTATAAATGTAATGAAATCATGCCACTGGTACATGTTTGTTAACTTTGCTCAGATGATATCAGCTTTAATATTCTAGGAAGCCTGTTTTCCTGGTGTTTTAGAAATGCCCCTTTGACTTAAAGTTTCTAATTATGTTTAAACAGGACAAGTATTTTTTAATATTTATTTTCAGCTGGTTTTGAGCATTTGATTTTGTAGGGTTTTGGCAGGGAAGTTTAGATTAATTTGCTGTCGTTTAAAATATCGATATATTTTCCCAAAGATAGTGTCTGATTATTACATTTCCAATAAGCTGTGGAAAACATATTGGCATGTTTTTAAAGAAATACTTATTTTTTGCTTTGGGCTTAAAATACCTGTTTCTTCGCTTCACCTGGTTTCTTTAAAGTCTTTCAATATTGTCAGTATTCTTCGTCAAATTCCAACCAGATAGAAAAATATTTGGATGAGTTTATTGGGTGTTCCATCAAAAAACAGCACTTATTTACAATCTTTTCTTCCCTGCCAATTAAATCAGAAATCTGAGAATAGAATCTATTCACAGCACAATCTCTGCTTTGACAACATAATCCTAGGACAAGTCAGTTTGCTGTATGACAAACATCTGTGCTCACTCCCCCTCTCCTGGTGGGAAGGGGAGGAGAATCAGGGAAAGAAAGGTAAACCCCATGGGTTGAGAAAATAACACTGTAATAATGAAAATAAAATAAAATAATTATAT
>NW_009917743.1:0-31516 GCF_000696875.1 Nestor notabilis | reverse complement strand
AGGGGGCCCTGCCCGCTGTGTGAGGGGCACCGCGGCGCTGCTCACCGGCCCTCCCACGGGAGCAGCCGGGCCGCGTTTGTGAAGCCTCTGGAGCATGTTGTATTGTTAGAAAAGCCTCATTTATTTCTTTAAAGTCTCCTAAAGCGTATGTCCATCAGTGTATTTACTTAATGGGCTGATGTGCTGTTCTGTTATTAAAGTTATTTGTGTTTCCCCTGTAATCCAAAGCTAAACAAAGTGTTTAGACGAGGATAAAAAATGGTTTTGTTTTTCCAGCTAGCTTTTGGATTACCATAATTACCTTTGACCTTCCCCCTCCCCCTAGAATTACTGCAGTGTTTGCCTGCTGAGATGGTGGCAGCAAATACGTGGAATTATAAAGGTCTGGTTAGCTTCCCATAAGTCACCTCAAGTCAACTATGACTAGTCCTCTAGTCACAGCTCGGGTCTGCAGGCTGTTCAGCTAGCTAAGTAGATCTGCCTCCAACCTGGCTGAAAATGGTCTTTGATGGCATTTGTGTCACCCTTTTATCAAAGCCAGGGACTCCGTAACATCATCCTGACTCAGAAACTGCTTTCCTCAGTTGGCAGAGTGATGCCATGATGGGCAGTGTTCTTAGCATTGTGGCTCTTGCTTTGTCAAAAGGACCTCAGGGTGCTTGCGAAACATCGTTACTATCATTTCTGGAAGTAGCAGTCTGCAAGTCAGAAGTTTGGTTCTCGTGCAGTGTCCAGGCAGATTTGCACATTGCAGTTCAGGGAACACAAGTTAAAAATGTAAAGTTTGGTGAATATTCCTAATAATTTTGAAGGGGAGGTTTACTGTTGAGTAACCAGTGAGTAATGTCATTAAAGCTTTTATTATGTATTCCTTTTATTTGCTGCTTTGAAAAGAGGTAGTCAGAGGACTCGGGGAAAAAGGACAGAAGGCTCGCTGTTGTAAAACAGTCTTTTGCCATGATACAAGAGTTGGGTACAATCAAACTTAAAACAGCGTGTCCTGCAACTGAGAGCTAAACCTCAGCACTGTAAAAAACGTTAGGTGGTAACACAGTGAAATGTCCCAAACTTGGTATCAAGTATTTCATTTTTAAATGCCAACAGACAACAGTTCTCCAGTGTCAACCCATACCATGGATGCAGATGCTCTACAGAAACTTATTTATTTGCTGAAGGCCACAGATGACCCATTAATTCAAGAGCAAGCTTTAATCACTCTCGGCAACAGTGCTGCCTTCTCTGTAAATCAAGTAAGTATTGTTCTGCAGAAAACAACAACATTTCAATAGCAGCCAGCATGGAAGATGAGAGGTGCTGTTTTGCTGAAGAGGGACATGGGACTGAGAGCTAGTGTAGCTTGTGTTCTAAAATCCATTTTATGCCTATGGCTCAATTTCTGCTAGCCCTAATAATAGAATTTACTAGCTTCACAGAATTTATCTAAGCTTAATGTTTGTACATCTTAAAGTCTCTACAGAGTTCTGTATTTTAAAAGTGCTGAAAATGTAATTTTGTTGCTTACAGTTAATGAAGGGGTTGAATTGGAGAAGGGTTAAACACTGTTATGATCAGATCTGAAATTTACTGAGATAATTTAAACTAATTTTTTGTCTTTACAAACTTGTATGCCATCTGCATCTTAGCAACTTTCCAGCTATCCAGGTCTTTTCAAAGCAGAAAAGCTTTAAGCTGGATGCAGATTTTCATGCCTTTGTAACCTCATGCCTGTAGGTTAAGCTCCAGGACAGTTCTACCTTTCCCCTCTTCTTCCCCCCTTTTTGTATGGTGCTTATAAAAGCTGTCTATTCTGGCTTCTCACAACTTTTCTTCATATAAATCCCTCAGAATGTAACTGAATCCCAAGACACATTGGCCTTTTTTTCTTGAAATCAGTACACGTTTTTTCCAGTGATGGTTTGAGTCTAAATGAGAAAGAGTTTTTAAGGATAAAGTTTTAGAACTTCTGCCATAATAATGTAAAGCTGCATCATGAAATCCTGTTCAGTCAGGACTACTAGGTACTGTGACCTGGGTCAGCTGTTTATAGTCATTAAGCAATAATTACCTTTGGTTTTTTTATAATCTAAAGTGCTTTAAACATGCTTTTCAGGCCAGATTTTAAACAGAAAGGTGTTGTGCCATTGTCCAGTAACATCAAATAATACTTTGGCCCTATGCAAGACTATTCTTAATTTCAGTAGAAGCAATAAAGCGATATCTGCTAACACTCTATCTCTTTAAACAAAGTAATCTATTCTGGAAGTCTTCATTCACACATTCCATTGTGTTAAAATGGAAACTTTGAGAAAAGCCTTCAGCATTAAATCTAAATTTTTAAAAATGTTATTAAATACCTGTTTTGCATTCCAGGATATAATCCGGAATTCGGACGGCATTTCTGTTATTGGAGGGATGCTCTCAGGTTGCGTTCCCAAAGTTAAAGAAAAAGCACTAAATGCACTTAATAATTTGAGTATGAATATTACAAATCAGGAAGAGGTACAGGTAAGTTTCTTAAAGGGAAAAATCAAGACACAGGAAACAGTACAGGGCTTTCAGCATATTTGTTAAATACGAGCCAGGATGCCAAAATGTTTTGACATCAGACATAGGAGCCAGCAGATCTGGATGGTCTGTGTGTCCCAAGGCCCAAAGGATAACTTAAAAGTCCATAGCTTCACTGGCACTTACTTTTTTTAAAAGAGAATTAGGAAACTAAGCAGTTTGTGTCTAGCTTTCACCAAACACTATGAAACAGAGATTGTGCTGCCAAGTTTATAGTAAAATTACATGAGGCATGATGATTTCCAAACACACCTAGAACATCAGCAGTGGTTGTTTTAACAGGATGCATTGCAGACTGAACTCAACGTGACTCCTTAGGCAAGGCAGAAGAAAGCAGTAATTGATCCTCTACGTTTGTATGAAACCACTTTTTTAGGGTGATACTTTCATCTTAAAAGAATAGTATGTAAAGACTGTAGGTCCCGCTGGTAAATATAGTGGATGCCGTGGATGTGAAAGGACCAACTATCAGAATGCATCCACTTTACATGTTATCAGCTTAAGCAGTAGAGCAGCAAGTGTCCAAGCAGTGAGCTGATGCAGATTTGAAGATTTTTCCTAGTTTTCTCATGAGCTTGATAAAAAGGCAGTTTGACTTCATGGTACTTTGCAGCATCTTTAGCACGGAGCAACTTTTTTTTAGTGCTTGCCAGCTGTAAATATTTATATAGGGATATAGGAAGAAAGCAACTCCTTTGGTAAAGGCACAGTAATTTCTTCTTTTCTTACTTAGGACCCCAGCTTTGTTGTATACTGACATCCAGAAGAAAATCTGGTAAATAATACTTGTTAATGTCAGTTGTCATCACTGTTCCCATGGAGGCACACTCCAGTAAATGCGCCATGTGGTTGGAAGAAAGTATTTCCTTCCAAGACTTGTCCTTAACTTGTTCTTAACATTTAAGATGTTATTTGCTGTAAGTGATTATTTTAAATAACTCCTCAAAGTAGCTGTGCCACCTCTGAGATGGAGCCAAAGCAATTTGGGTTTTCAGAGCACTTGATGCTTCAGGAAGGTTAGCGAGCATAACTCTGTGACACCTGCTTCTGTCATGGCAATAGAATGTTTGAATGTATTCAAAACAAAGCAACCAAGTACTTGTTTCCAAGAACCTTAATCAGGTTAGGTCTTCAGCCAGCAGTGTTCAAGAAGTGTTTACGCTACTGTAGCTAGGCCACTGCTTATATAAAAAGATGACTTCTCTTTTTCCCCAGGTATATATTACACAAGTGTGTGGGAATGTTGAGTCAGCTGCCCTGAACTCTGACCTGCAGCTAGCTGGACTCAGATTGTTGACAAATATGTCTGTTACCAGCAACTACCACCATAAGATGATAAACTCAATTCCGTGTTTGCTTCGTTTGCTTTCAGAAGGAACTGAAAGGACACAGGTGCTGTTACAAACCATTTGTGAAGCTGCTTTACTTGCCTCCGTTCCACTTGTTTGGTAAAATGGTTTAGACTCTGCTTAGAAAATCAAATACTCGTTAATGGTAGCAGATAGTGCACAAAACCTGTAAAATACGGATCTACATTGCTTTCTCAGTGTAAATACAGAAAGAGGGGAGGAAGGGAATCTTGATAGTAGAAGCACTGGGCTAGAGCTCTACCACAGCAGTGCTGTCGTGCGCTGCTCTTGTCCTATGCCTTTGCTATAGCAACTCCAGAATTCTCTCCTGCTCGCTAAACATTGCCTGCCTCACAGAGCAAGGAGAATCTATGTGTGAAAGGCTTCACTGATGTATCAGTCTCTCTAGGGAAACAGGCCAAGCAGCAGTAACCTAAGTTACGGATTTCTGTTCTTTTATGCTTACTGCACCTCTTGCAACCCCAGGGACTGCAGAGGGAAATTGTGCTTACTTGTGAACTACTGTAATATTGAAAGAAAAGCTTCAGAGAGGGACCAAATCTAGTGTTTATTCAAGATCATAGAATCACAGAATGGTTCAGGTTGGAAGGGGCCTTAAAAATCACCCAGTTCCATCCCCTCTGCCACAGGCAGGGACACCTTCCACTTGAGCAGGTTGCTCCAAGCCCCTGTGTCCAACCTGGCCTTGAACACTGCCAGGGATGGGGTAGCCACAGCTTCTCTGGGCAATCTGTGTATCGTGGACCCAGGACACTGTGCCGGTGCTTCACCACCCTCATAGTGAAGAATTTCTTCCTAATGTCTAAATCTCCCCTTTGTCTGTTTAAAGCCATTCCCCTGTCCTATTACTACATGCCCTTGTGAAAAGTCCCTCTCCAGATTTCTTGTAGGACCCTTTAGGGACCTGCAACACCAGAAGACTGTTAAAAGGTCTCCCTGGAGCCTTCTCTTCTCCAGGATGAACAAACCCAGCTCTCTCACAGCCTGTCTTCACAGTACCATCAAGATCAGCATACTCAGTTGCTCTATCAGATCAAAACCAGTTTTCCAAAATGCAAATTTCCACTAAATGTAGCAGAGGTATTTTACTTAGATACACTAAGTAGCAGTTGACCTTTTTCTAGAGTTTAGTTAAAAGATTACTGTTGCAAGGTCCGAGGAAGTACAAAGGTGTATTTGTATATGCTTCTGATCATGTTTTAAGGAAAACACTTAAGCAGCCTCTGTATATTTAAAAAATACTCTGTATTTTGCCTATTGCGAGTTGTTTATAGATCTCACCTTGTTCTGATCTTTAGGTCAAACTGAATTTGCTTCTAAAATGTCTATACTTCATACTAGTGACTCCATAAGCTCTGTTTGACTGAATTCACAACTCAAGATGTTAGTTGACCCATTCTACCTTTTCCTCTCCAAGTCAACGCTGACATTATTGGTGGCAATTACTGCTGTACTCACTGGTTTTGGAGCTTGCAATAAACTTGTGTGTTCCCCATTTCAGATTCAAGTTTTGAAAGTACTTGTGAACTTATCTGCAAACCCAGCCATGACAAGACATCTTCTCAGAGGCCAAGTAAGGTTCTTGCTCTTTCATTGTATTTGTAGCATTTCTACCTGTGTATGCATGTAGGTGTGTGCATGCATTAGAAGAATTTCAATGTATTAGAAATACATATACAACTCCAGGGTAAAATCCTTGGCGGTATTAGGTTAAGACGAATAGCTCAAAGTGTGTGTTCTCTCACAGCGTAGCTTTCTTCCGGAGCATAGTGTAAGAGGGAGAGTCACACAGCCTATGCACTTGGGGACAGTTAGTCCTACCTCCTGTGTACCACCCAGATAATCAGTGACAACTTGCAGAAGCCTGTTCCCATCTTCCCTTTCCACCAAAGGGCTAGTACTGTGAATGTTCATACGCAAAGTACCCAAAGCCTCATTTCCAGACATGCAGTCAGCATGTAGATTGAAGACTGGGTACAAACATCAAATACACCCAGTACTGTAAATGAGCCTTCTCAGCAGCTGTTTCTATGGCTAACACACTGTACTTAAGGTAACCAAATTCCACTGAAATCCCCACTCTTTTACTCAAATGCAGCTATAAAATTGTTGTCTCTGAGCACTATAAGGGAATTTTCCCTGTGCATTGATTTTAAGTCTTTGTGCAGAACTTCATCTGACATTTACTACTACTTGCCTTGGCATACAAGTTTATATTTCAGTCATGTCCTTTCCTCACACCAAAACAAAGAGCCAGGGACTGGAATGGTGCTGCATCCTCATCCCCAAAGTAAGTTCCTTAAAACATGCAGTAGCTTTTATTTTTGAGCTATCTGCTGTGAGCAAAGCTAGTCTAGATACTACTGGCTTCTAGTTATTAAAACAAGAACAGGGTAGCTAAATACTCAGTTCTGTCAAAGGGGTATCCTTTTCTTATTTATCAGATGTGCTAACAAAAACACTGCAGAGGGCAAAAGCAACATCATGGAGGGGGAAAGCAGACCTCTTCCAAACGGGAATTTTCCAGACAGCCACATTGTGGAGACGGAACTTACAAAGCATTTATTAGCCTGTGATGCACAAGCCAGTCCTTTCACAGAGGAA
This sequence comes from Nestor notabilis, assembly GCF_000696875.1. NCBI lineage: Eukaryota > Metazoa > Chordata > Aves > Psittaciformes > Psittacidae > Nestor > Nestor notabilis. The sequence goes on along the minus strand of NW_009917743.1, from coordinate 24,977 downwards.
ATGTGCATGCTGGGCAAGTTTCTGCTGTTGTTTTCACAGCATCTGGAGTTCTGGTATTTCACAGGGTTTCTGGTTTAGATGGTGTAGGTGCAGATTTAGTTTCATTTTTAAAAGTGAGATTTAGTTACATGTACTTCTTACTGTGGGTGATTAAGTACGGATTATTTGTTGTGTATCCTAGGTGCCAACACTGCTGTTACTTTTTGACAACTGTACAAACAGAGATATTCTGCTTAGAGCCCTGGTGTTTGCAGCAAACTTGAAAAAGAATGTGGACAACAAAGATGGCACCATGGACCAATACAGTGAAAGTTCAATTTTCTTTACACTCTGTGGGGACTCTACTGCATTTGCTCAGAAACTGGCGTCTTTGTTGCATCACCCTGACGCAGAAGTGAAAGAGCAAGTTGTGAGAATATTAACACAGTAGTGATTCCTTTTTTAAAAGTAACAGACTGACCTGATGAAAATATCTCACCTTAGGAATACAGGCTAAAAAAACCCCAACAAACAACAATAAAACAACCCCCAAAATACTAAATCCTACCATATTACTAGGCACAAATCAGTTACTACAAAAGAGAATGCAATGTATTTAATAGAGCATAACATTATTTTTTTAATGAACAAGGTAACAAGATAAAAGCAATAGCTTAATGCTGAGAAACCACTGGACAGCTGGTACATGTACACAAGGGGGAGGAATAGTTTAAAACATGAACTTACAGATGTACAATGAACACTGGAAATGGAGAAGTGAATTAAAATATTCTCAGTGTCATAAAGAATTTTTGTCACCATATTTGCAGCTGTTGAATAAATACTTCTATAGAATGATGCATTGAAGGTTCAGCAATTAGAAATTAGGTGTTTATTAATCTGGTATCTACTAAATGGGGGCATGCAAATCTTAGCAAACAATAAATAAACCCAATACCAAACTAGCATCAGCTTCCTACAAAACTAGTACTTGCAATGCAACCTGCCTATTCCAGTTCCCCAGCCTGTGTTTTTTCCCCTTACCTGCACAGAATATATTCTAAAACCATGTTTTCATATGCTTCGTGTATCTGTCCCATTTAGCTAAACTGCAGTGCGATCAGCCACAGCTGTGCAAGGTTTCGACACCTGAATAGAAGCAGAAGAATTTTATCTTGCTTTAAAATTGTCACTTTAAGGAAAGAGTACATATTTTTCAAAATGTTTTATTATGAGTCAAAGCTTACCTGCAATTCAACATTCTTTATCTAAAAAAGTCTACTAGAGCAGTGTTGTCCACATTTTTACATCAGCTTCTTGTTCTGTAGCTGTCCCCGAGCCTGTTTTCCTTGCGGAGTTTTACTCCTTTTTCTCTGCAACTGGAACATCATCAGAATAAGTGCTGCTGTTGAGTCAGTCCCCATAAGGTTTTAGTCATCTGTCCAGTGTTAATTCAAAATGAAGTGGAGACTGTAGAAACATTGTGTAAAAGAACCTGAAGGAAGTTTCATTGATGAACATAAAACATACTGGAAAATACTTCATACTAAACCAAGACTCTTAAAGCTTCCTGAATAGCGCATCAGAAAGCAAGTAAAAAGTGTCAGCTATAAAGGCTAGAAAACAAGCTTCCCACCCTTGCACCATTTTTAAGAGGGCTGTATTACCTAAACTCTTACCAGATACTTCACCTTGCTAAGTTACTATACCCAATCTGCTGTTACTAAATTATTACTCTTGCCTCTTTCTGTAATTCAATAGATATTTATTTCCAGTAGGTGACTTTGCAAATAGCTAAAGCTGCAAGAAAAATGTGACCTTGATGATACAGCACGCCCTGATCAATATGAGGGTAAAGCTACATGTATCCAATTCATCTACCTGGGTAGTTTTAACTCCTCAGGCATACAATCAAGGCAGAAATAGAAGTTGGCCTGATTCCCAGTCAGAACCCTGACAATTGCTGCATTGACACTGAACTTCTTCTATTTCTCCTTCCCACTGCTCCAAAACCACTGTACATTTTGGAATAAGCAAGTTACAAATAATGTTTTGCCACTTTCTGTAGACTTAATTTTTTTCTGCTTCTATATTTAACAAAGAAAACCAAATGCTAGGTCAGACCCAGAGAATTCACCAATCTCACCTCACTCTTCTGACAAGAACTTAGACTAGTCTGTTCTATGTGTTTTCTTAAGCTCTGCAGTGAAGATGCTTACATGTCCCTCTCCATGTTCTCTGACCTAAAGTTTTTCAGGTATTGTCCTTTTGATAATTAAATTATCCTTTGTTTTGACAGCTGACAGAAACAAGTAACCACTGTCCCTTTTCTAAAAGTACATGAAACAAAGTACATGAAACCTTGTCACAGTAAATGCTTTCTTCATAGAACAACACTGTTGAGATGTTTTGAAATCATGCAAGACTCTCCAAAGTGTCTTCACACCAGAATGTCTAACGTTTTTATCCCCCACTCTATCTGGAATCCTATCAGCACCAAGCCAAGTGTAAGAGACACCATTCTATGTACAAATGCTGTGAGTGAATAGATCCAAATCGAAATGTATGCCATTACTGACATTTAGTCTCTGATCCTCGTAAGTCAGTACTTCTCTGCTTCGTGGCTGCTTATCTCAGTGTTCTGTATTTCAGTTTCATTCTTTCTTTCTAAAGTACAGAATTTTACAGAAGAGTCAAGTGATGATTTTGCAAACAGGAAAAACAAACCAACCAACCACTTCAATTTTAACCATGCCCTTCAAAGTACTCAAAGCATCCCGCAGCTTAGCATCTTCCGCAGTATTATGAACATGAGATATGCATTAAATTATCCAATTTATTATTGAAGCTATTGTGTAAATAAGAGGCCCAGCAGAGATTTCACCTGCAATACCCTCCCAAAATGAACACCAAATAACTGAGAGTAGTTTTAAACCAGTTCTGAACAAATTCTGGTGAATACATCTAGGTCACACTAGAATAACCTTTTCAAATAAAGACATCTTGACCTTTGTCAAATATAAATCTCACCAAAGGAATATAAGCTACATTTCTTACACATGTTAACTCTCTGCTCCTGAACCCTCCCTCAGCATAAACTTGGACTAATGGATCTTTGCCTCCTTGTGCTGGTTTTTTATTGGTATTAAGATCTGTAAGACTTGTAGGACTTCCCAATATGCATTTTTAAGATAACTGTCAACAGTTAAAAGGTTCCTTCAGTTTGCTCCTAGCATGAACTCTTATTAACTAGTTTGAATTGGTTGCTGGAAGTTCATGTCTTTAAATTGAAGGGAAATAATGTGTCTTTTTATTTAGCTTTGTGGATTATGAACATCAAATGTAATGCACAGCGAGAGCAAAAGAAATACACATATCCCACAGACCAAACCAAATCATCAACAGAAAAATTATTTGCCAGTGAATCACGAAGGAGAATAACAACCCATTTTATTGGCAACAATAGGCTTTAATTCTGTAAATTAGCATGGCAATTTGATACAGATCCATTTAGCCAAGTTTTACAATACTGAACAATGTTGTCATCTCTTGTTCAACTTAAAAATTACAGGGAAGCTATAAGAAAGAAATACCACAGTCCTTGCTCAAAATATTTCACTCAAAAGTACTAAGTAATAGGCTGAGTCAATGCAAAGACAAGCGCCATTAAGAGATTCTTCCATTTCATGTACTGCATTTAACAAGAAAATTATTTTAGACACATTCAGGCCTAATTTAAAAACAATGACAAAACAAAGAATACTCTGGCCAGCAGTAAGTGTTACACGAGTGACACAATATTAAACTATGTCTGTCTTTGAAAGGCACGTTTCTTTAGATCACTGTAAAATGCAGCTTTTGTGGTTCGTCAGTATATGAAAATGTAGAAGCAGTCAGTAAAACAGTTCATTTACTGTGCTTGTGCTTAACAACACAGCTGTACTGGAAGACTCCACCCCACAAAACATACAGTGAAGCTATCGAGGTACAGGGCATAACCTGAAGATTAATGACTAACAAGTGGGAGATGACATTCAAACAGAAACTAGTTCAAGTCAGCCATTAACTCTAAGGGTATGTCCTGCACTGAGGTTATTGCTGCTGCAGGTAAGATGAAGAGTTCAAAAAAGCCCCCGAAACCCCAGTAATTTATCAGTGGTGTACATAACAGATGAAACTGCAAGTTATTTCCAGACAACACCTTATATGTTAACCAATCATTCAATCACCTCTCAGAATTTATAAACAATATAACTAGTGAAATTTAGCATTAAATTGGTAAATGCAAGTTTTAGTTCTGTAACCGATAGACCCAGCATCTACAAATCCAATTCACCCCCCTAGAAAATCTACTTTGTGAGTACATCCTAGTAATATTTGTAATATTAATTGATAGTTCAAATCAAACAGGGCTTACAGGGATGTGCTACTGTTCCATTATTCAAACCCATCGTTTGTACTCAAGTCCCGTGATTCTCCATGGTTTAAGACAAAGAAGTCGTCTTTTTTCAAGCCATATCTTTCAAGAGCTTCATTCAGTTTAACTGGAGGATCCAGGTAATACTGAAAAATGAGAATATGAGAGAAAAGATACCATTATAGCATTTGGGTGGGGAAAAATATCACTGCACAAGAAATGGATTACATTTTAAACATTGTCTAAAAAGGGGGGAAAGGATACTTGTCAATTGTTTGGTTTGATTTTCAGGTTTTAAACTACACTCATTTACAGTTGTAGAGTAACTAACAAGGGACGACATGACATCCAAAATTCAGTCTTCAGCATATTGACCTAGGTCCCCGAGCAGCCGATACGGCAGAGGAGGAGGTCGCAGGTCAGCAGATGGCGCTTTCTCTCGTTTAGTAAAACAAAGTTGTCAGGTTTACTGTTAAAAACTACTGCCGGTTCTGAGAGGTCCCCTGAAGTTACTTCATTGTATTTGTTACCTTTCAGAAAAGGCGTAATCAGGGAAAAATCATCCAGGTTCTGGTGCTTCTAAATACACAACAGTGCTTGTACTGTGGGCACCAGTGACACAGCTCATGGGCACACCATGGATTGAAAATGTTGCATCCAAGTTAAAGAAAACATGACACACCAGATGAACAGAAGTAACAGTCGCAGGCCTGAACTGTAAGATAAAGTGTTGCAACTGCTGCAAAGACAAAGTTGGAAACCAGCTACCAGACAACGTGTGTCAAAGTAACTGTAGGTACTTCTGCATTGCAAGTCACTGGGAAGGTACCCCATTACCTCCTTATTACAACTGGGGACTGGGAGGGGGTGGTGGGGTGGTGTATAAAAACGTTTACAAAAAAAAAATCAATTCAGAATAACTCAGTTTTTCATATTCTCACTGGTATTTAACTATGAATCTACTATTAAAAATACTATTCAATTTACTAAATACTGTACTGATACACAGGCATGCAATTCTTACTGCCTGCATATTGCATACACATCTCCACCTTTCCTGTTCCTCAGCTGCCAGGTATCAGAAATCCATCAAATTTGTCTCAATGACTCCGCACTTCAAATTACTCTTAACCATGGATATATTTTATGTAATTGGTTATGCAAAACTAAGCATTGTTTTGAACAACAGTACAAACAGTAATAGCTTTTCACTCATGCCAAGTCTACACTTTAAGTATACAGCTACAGGTATGTAGTTTAAATTGCATGAGCAAAGCTTCATCAGTGACTGTGTGCTCAGGAAATCTGAACTCATGTATAGTGTTGACATTTACCTCATTTGCTAAAGCAAAGGTCCCCCAGTGAATTGCTACAGACTTCTTTGCTTGAACATCAATATGGATTCTGACAGCCTCTTCGGGATCCACATGCTGGTATTTCATAAACCACCTATCAAAACACAAAGTAAATGGTTTTGTGTTACCTTATTCAGTGCCAGATTTCTTCTTGACCTTCATTGGGTATGTTGCAAAGAATCTAAAACCAAACAAACAAAACCCAGAAACACCAATGCATGTATGTGTGGTCAACATACAGAACACTCAAAAACAAACAAGCTGGAATATACCAACATATCCACAAAACAACAATTTACGTATTTCACTCCCCTTTTCAAACAGATTTTTTCTTATTTATATTTCTAATAGGCTACGGATACATTAAGGCTTCCCAGGGAAGTGCTGGAGTCACCATCCCTGGAGGTGTTCAAAAAACACATAGATGAGGCCCTCAGTGACATGGGTTAATGTTGGGCTTGGCAGTCCTGGGATAATGCTTGGACTCGATAATCTTAAAGGCCTTTTCCAACCTAGTTGATTCTAGGATTCTGTGATTACTGATGCCTTAAGGCATTAAGGCCATAGATTTAAATCCATCCCTGTAAAAAACTCACGCAAGCAGTGCACACCAAAAAGCGTGTGCTTCAGAAGACAGCCTAAGGGAGTGGTGGGAAAGCAGAAGAGGGAACCTGACAATTCCTGAAAGATACTAGATTCTTGCCATGTTGTTCAGATTCCTATCTGCCCTTCCCAGCCCATGCATGCTTTGCTTCCAGCATTGTGCGTGTTATCATCTAGAAGTTTCAATACCCCGTCATAACTAGGATCCAGATGCCTAAACAGATCTTTCACACTCACTACAAAGGAGTCATCTTTATCTCCAGATAAGTTGCAAAACCAGCAAAGATTCAAGCAAGAGAAAAATGCAGCAAATTGCACACATTAAGTGGGCTGGATTAAGTGATGGTATCTTAGAAAAAAAGCCACAAAGTAATTCCAGATTTTTACTCAACATTTTTCATGGAAGAAAGGCAGCTGATTCAGCCTTGCTGTGCTTAAGAAGAAAAGCTCTCCAAGAACACCACACAGGCAAGCATCCTAAACATTTCAGTTCCATCTGAATGGGTGGCTACAAAGACGAAGACTACCTTTTTACAAGGAGTCACATGGAGAAGACAACGGGTAATGGGCACAAGTTAATCCTGGGGAGATTCCAGCTGGACACAAGAGGGAAGTTTTTCCCAGTGAGAACAATCACCCATTGGAATAATCTCCCCAGGGAAGTGGTGGACTCCCCAGTGTTGGACAGCATGCGGGAAGACCTAGTCTAGGTCATGTTTTGCCTAGAAACGTTGGACCAGCTGATCCTTGAGGCCCTTTCCAAGCTGGTATTCTATGATTCTATGATTGATCTTCTGATTGCCTGCTTTTTTTTTGGTCATTCCTTGCACCTCAGCAACTTCTTTCTTTCGCCTCTACATTCTACTATATACTCTTAATAAAGCATAACCGCAGTTTTCACTTCTGGGTGCATTTTTTGTCATCAGTATATAATTTCATTTATGTATTTTGATCAAACTTTGATTTTCCTACCTTGGCTCATAAGCTCCAATGGAGATGGCTGCAAGATCAAATGGTCCGAACCTTTTGCCTATCTGTTCAAAAGCAACACAATATCCAGTATCTCCTGAAAAGAAAAACCTATTCCATGGTCCTAAGACAGACCAGCTGCCCCAAAGAACCTTGTTATCATCTGTCGCAGTCCTTTTGCACCAATGTTGCGAAGGGGTGAAAACAAAAGTTACCGCATCGTGACCAGGGACACAGTTCTCTTCCCACCAGTCCAGTTCAATCACATTCTCACAACCACATCTCTGCATCCAGTCCAACAGCCCCAGAGGCACAAACCAGCGCAGCTCACTCCCAAAACGTTCATTCAAACTCGTTACAGTGTTGTAGTCCAAATGATCATAGTGAGTGTGGCTGATCATGACTGCATCTATCTTGGGGAGCTGCTCTATGGTGCATGGAGGTCCTCGGAAGCGCTTGGGACCCAGCAGCTGAGTGGGTGATGCTCTCTGGCTGAAGATGGGGTCAGTAAGGAATATAAGTTCATCCATTTCCACCATAACAGAAGCATGTCCCAGCCACGTGACTCGCAGACCGGTTCCTGTCTTCCCAGCAAGTTCCGGCTTTTGGACAAAGTAAGGTTTTAACACGGGAAGCTCTTTATCCAGTTCCTAGCAAAAAAGAACACAACACGTATGACAGATTCCAGAATGTACTTGGCTGGGAAACAAAAGCTGCATGAGAGGCACAAATCATTGCAGTCAAGACCTGCACTTCCTTTAATGTTTTCAGGCAATTGCAGAACTGCAACACAAACCAGATGCCTTTTTAATTAGCATTTTTCCAACTACTTCCTCTTAACTTCATCTTAGGTTTTTGTAACATTTTCACTTCTCTGTTGAGAGAAAACAGAACTTGAGAGTACCCCATCAGGCCAGGAAACCTACTAATAGAGTCCAAAAGCAACATGGTGAAAGCACCACAAGGCACCAACAGCATCCTGGGAAAGGCTTTGTAATAGGTTGGCCTTCCCTGATCTGGAAAAGAATAAATATATATATGTACATACACACACATACATATGTACACACACACACACACTGTTAACTGTAACAAATGCTCAAGTTTAGCTCCTGCACTAGAAGATGCATCCCTCTAAGTCCTAGCATAAAGAAGTTGCAAACCCACAGATGAAACAGAATGCCACATTCCCAGGAGGACGCCACAAAAGCTGTTCTGTTAGCCTTAGCAGACCCTCTCTCTCCCCCCATTACATACAGAAGCAGCACATGGAGGTTCACCTCTCTTGGCTGATGTCAGCTTTTACAGTTCTCTCTTCCATCCTGCCAGTAATCCAATGAACACTCAAAAGAGCAAATTCATTTTTAAGATGGACCTTAAGGCACTTAGCTATGCTTCTCGTGATGATTTATTGAAACCTTCAAGGTAATTAAAGATTCATTATTACTGAATAAATCACTATACTGATCTCTCTGCATGTTCAAGATACTGTCCCCACGAACAACTTCAAATCAACCTAAATCCATACTCCAGTGTAACAAAGAAACCTTCCCCCACCTGCCCTCTTGTTCCAGCATGAATACTTATGCAGTCCCCACTCAAGTCTGACAGGTCAGAGAACCAATCCAGCTGAACACTAATCCAGAAGAGGAAAAAAAAAGCTTTCAGCTTGATCAAACTGGATCAAACTGGACTCTATGTGTAGCCTCAAGTTGGCATGAAGGGGGCCATGGCTGCACACTATCTATACAAACTCATCTCCAACCACCACTCATTCTCTCATTTTGAACTGGATTTATGTTCCTACCTGCAGTTTGGCTGAGATGCTTGTGCAGAAGTTTCATTTGTAATACAAGAGTTTTCCTAATAAATAATACCAGCACCACTGCCCCAAAAAACCCAACCCACAAACCAAACCAAAGCAACCAAACGAAGTCATCTTGAAGTTCCTGACCACCTCCAGCTCAGCCAGACCATGGCTAAGACTCCCCTCCCAAACAGTTCTGGTGTGAACTCCTCACATCACTTCAGAAGACTTTACCTGTCTGTCAGCTCCTACAAGCTCCTGACACTCTTCTCTCACCGGTAACCACAGATGCCCCAGCACTTTGGTTCCCAGTGAAGCCCTCCCTGCAGTGGTTGCTGCTCTTGCTCTCTAGGTCTAGGGCAGTGGATTAACACTACCAGTGACTTATGCAGAGCTGACCTCCTGCTCCCTTAAAAGCCCAGCTGACGCTGTGAGAGTTAAGAGATTCTAGGACTTCCCTTGCTGAAACAGTCCTGACAGCTTCAGGAAAGTTATTTTTCTCCACAATATTTTATTGATTTGGAGGGCATATGGTGGGAAAGAACAAAACACACACACATACACCTCCACCCCCCTGCAACTCCACTGTAAGTAATGAAATATTCATGAAATTGCTTTTTCTGAGAGCTAATGGACAAGACATGTTTACTGAAAAAGTTTCATTACTGTCTCCAGGAATGAGAAATAGTCTTCTATAAAATTGAATGTACGGTTAGTACAATACGATCACCCAATTCATACAAGAATCACCTAATTCATACAAGAATAAACAAAAGTATGAGTATTAGACTGAGACAAACTGCTGCTTCTCCAAGAAAGAAGCATCACTTTCTTACTTCTATTTTATTCTAAGCACATGGGAATGACACTGGCAGGAGAAATCTGTGTCACAGAGTCTGTTATATTGTGACATTTCAACTTAAACACAAAAATAAATAAAAGGGTAGAAGAGCCGCAAAATGAACATAATACTCCAAAATGGAAATTAGGACAACCCAGAGATTACACGTGGTTTAGTCAGCAAATCAGATTCTATCAAAGAAATTAAACTCAGATATGAAATTTAATAATTAATTGTCATAATGCAATTAAGGTCAGTGAGCACATTTTTAATGGAAAATGTTCTTTTTAAGTAGCTGGTTTTAGAGATAGACTGCAAATTATTCTAAGAACTTTAAATGAATCCACTTTATTTTTGCTGACATTTACACAAACTAGTTTGTAAAATCAGCATCATGCAATAGACCAAATAATACTAAATGTATGAAGATCTGGCTAAACTGGCAGATGTGAACAATGAGTTCTTTACTGGGACTCAAACATATTGTACTAGTTTCAGCTGGGATAGAGTTAATTCTCTTCCTAGTAGCTCTTATGGTGCTTTGGCTTTGTGCTGAAAACTGTGGATAACAGACTGATGATTTAGCTATTGCTGAAGAGTGCTTACACAGCATCAAAGCCAGTAGACTGGGGGTGCACAAGGAGCTGGGAAGGGACACAGCCAGGACAGCTGACCCCAGCTGACCCCAAGGATATCCCACACCAAACGGCATCATGCTCAGCATATGAAGCTGGGGAAGAAGGAGGAAGGGGGAACATTGGGAGTGATGGTATTTGCCCTCCCAAGTAACTGTTACGTGTGATGTAGCCCTGTTGTCCTGGAGATGCCTGCACACCTGCCTCCCCATGGGAAGTAGTGAACTAATTTCTTCCTTTGCTTGTGTGCAGCTTTTGCTTTACCTGTTAAACTGCCTTCATCTCAACCTGCAAGTTTTCTCACTTTTACCCTTCCAATTCCACCAGTGGGGAGTAAGCAAGCAGCTGTATGAGGGTTAGCTACCTGCTGGGGTAAAACCATTGCACTATTCAAGGCTTTACAGGGATGTTACTGGCATCCACACCATTAAGTATTTTGAATAGTTAATTTAAAAGTAGAACTAATCACTACAAAAGGCATTTGTAAAGGACAAACAGACAGGAAGACTGATAACACAGTAACACAGTTCAAACAACTGGTATCTCATGTAGATGAGATTGTGTGAACAGAAGTTGAAGGCAAACGAAGAGCACCAGGAAAGCACAGACTCCAAAAGGATCTACAGGTTTGTGACACACAGGCCTATGGCCCAAATGAATGATTCCTCAGAGGATGAGATCAAAACTCAGGCATTTTGTTGAGCTATCATAGTAAATCACACAGGGAAACAGCTAAAGAAATTCCTTCTCAGTGCATGGCCTCTGCTTGTTTGATTGTTTGGGTTTTTTTAAATATTTATACATTTAATATTTATAAAATCCCCAGAATGACCTTTTAAAGCTGTAAGGACTCATTACTCAACTCATAAGATTTCAAACTGAAACACAAGTTCCGTTGGCAGTATACTGCATATGAAATTCATAAAATTCATATAACAGAATAAATCAAACAATGAACAAAATACATAATCTTATGGAACTTTTATCTGTTCTCTGTCAGACCAACCAGAAACACATTAATACTGCAAGAACTGTAAGAGATGTTTGAATTATGGCGTTCACATCAAATCAGCTACCAACAGAAGCAAAACATGCCTAACATTGGCTTATCTTCATCACTGGAGTAATACCAAAATTCCTCCTGCTGTGCCCCTTCCCCCTCCTGTGTTCTTCTTTCCTTCCTAATGCAAAGCAAGAAGAAACACATGATGGGCTTTGGTAAGACCAACTAATTAGCTGAGGATTTTTTGGTGCTTAGTGCATACTGGAATACCACTGGATTTTAAAGAAATGAGAACAATCTAAATGGCTGATCCAACAACTAGTAATTAAAGATACTCCAAACAGCACTGAAAAGAGTTATTAATAAAGCCTGTAATGAAAATATAAGAAGCCTGTGCATTCTGGGCAATGATACAGACTTGTTGTGAAGGCATGATTATAATACATATAGCTTTTACACAGTGAAGTACATATCCTGGATAATATGCTTTTTTCCATATGCAAAGCACTTGGAACAGATAAACTGAACCTGTCCAGCATTGCAGGGTAGCACCAAGCACACTCAGTGGGGACACTGAAGTAGGAGTCTGCTTAAAAGACACGTTAGCCAGCAGTCCTAAATAAACTATAGAGTCCTTAGTCTGAAGCCCTTAGTCTGAAATTTAAACAAGCTCAGAAGTGCTTTACAGGTTGATTTAGGCACGGAACAAATGTAGCTGGAACATCCATCAAAATGGCTGAGGTCTCAAGAGTGCATTTCATTGATCCCTATCTAGGTTTTCCTCTTGCTGATTTATTTCACTGTCTCCTGAATAATTGCAGGCATTTAATTAAAAAATTTCATATGCAAAGCAATAAAATTAGTCCAAAATGAATCCCAACTGGGTCAGAGAGACAGCTTTACAACTGACACAGTGTAGATTTCTTTGTAATCATCCTTGATTGCAGGGATAATCTGTAAATTAGAGTGCTGCAGTTGTCCACTGCCATCAGACAGCTGTATATTCTGCACTGTAGTACCTTAGCACTGCCTTCTAGGTACTTTGGTCACTAACCAGGTTTCCCACTGCTGCTGGCAAGATAGGAAGCCTGTTTTACACATATGGAATAGGGCAGCGGTTAAAGGCAATTGAAAATGACAAGGCATGAATTCTACACAAATGGGGCCAAAGTATGGAGAATGCAGCACACTGCCTAGAAAGCTGTACATGCTGAGGCACAACTGCTGTTACAAGGTGCAGATAATGTCTAGAAGCAGGAGTCCATATTTAAAACAGTATATTGGTGGAAGGGATCACAAGACTGACATAGGTTTGCTGTTCTTCTTTCTGAAGGTAAATTATTGTTATAATAGAACAATTATAGCCAAGATTATTTCTTTCTTAAAACATGTTCCATGCCACATATCCTTAAGAAATCCCCAAACCCCTGACCATCATGTGGCAGAAAGTAACACTGCTTTCCTGTCCATAAAGCTGATTAAATTCCCTCTTTTGCAGGTAATTCCATAAGATAAAAATTAAAAGCGTAAGCTCTTTTCTAAATTCTGACTGAGATTTATAGCTTACGCATGCCTTCCTGGATGCTTAACAGCATTAACAACACCTATTTATTCAAAACCACCTTCCCTGGCTGTGCATCCTTCAGCACAGCTTTTCCAAAATACAGTCAACACAACAGAAAATACACCGAGAAGTAACTCTAACTGTCCAAGCTGTAGCCACCATAATGCTCCTTGTGGCCACAAAGACAACCTGTGGCTTTCCAGTATCTACAACTCTTCACAGAGAAGCAGCTTCTCTCAGGGGTTGTTTCCCCACCTCCTTCTTTATATACAACATCTGACAGAAGCAACACAGCAAGAACAGATAATGGTGTTTCCCAGTAAATTGGCTCTGTACTTTTAGTATCTCGGAATAAATACTTGCTCAGGCTAGTTTTAACACAGACATTTTTTTTCCTCCTGCTGGACTGAAGCAGAAAAATACAGATTTGAAACACTTTCAAAAGTAAATAGCAGCAACCAGTTAATACAGTTTTATTTTAAAACAAAAAAGATTTTATGTAGTAAATGGCAGTCAGAAAAAAGGCAAAACATGTAAAATGAGATATGCCACAGCTATTGCCTGCAGTATGAATGATGTTAGCAGTATGCTTCCCAAGGCAATATGTATTAAGAAGGCAAGAGTGCAACTGTAGTTTATGACTGAGCTAGGGAACCATTTTTGCTGGGTTTGTAAATATAAACTGAACTGGATAAATCAAAGGGTGCGGAACTAACAGAAAGGAGAGAAAAAAAAATAGAGGCAAAAAGTATTAACCCACCTTTTGAAAAGAATAGATAATAAAATCAGAAAAAGATGACAGAAAAGTCTCCAAAAGATGCCTAATATGTATTAGTTATAAACCATTCTATTTTATTGATTACAGAAGTCTACAACAAGAACAGAAAACATGCACGTATTTACCTGCTTCGAGCATGGCACATTGCTGTTATTCTTTTCCATGAGGGACCATTTCAAAATATTTGGCAATGTCGGTGATTTCCATGTTGGCCACGGGTTGACAAATTTCCCATCTTTGCCTCTCTTTGATTTAGTGACATCCTCTTCTAATCTGTAATCCAGCCTGAAGCTTTTCCTGGAGGTCCTGGAAGAATCGCTGCCCCTGGAACCTCGACCCGAGTTCTGACGTTTCCTCACTGCTTCTTTAGGGTACTGGCTACACGCAGTCAGAGGCTGCTCTTCATCTCTTTTCTTATCCATATCTTTTTGAGGAGAGCTAAAATAAATTTCAAATTATTCAATCTTTTCTTGGACTAACATCAATGTTTATCAGACTGAATGTTCTCACACACATCAGAAACAAGCCTGCCCTTCTCATTTTATGATCCACTGCAATTTTTCCTCAACAAAATATGCTTTAAAATAGTTGCTATTACACAAAAGACTTCATAAACATGCTGTGGCAAGTAGACACGAGATCTCTTTGTAGTTCAGGCAGAATTTTCCTCCCCGGTATGCACAGCTTCAGATACTAGCACTATTATCTGCAAGAGTGAGGGGGAAGGGTTCCTTAATTTACATTTTGGAAGAATAGTAAATTCCTCCTGAAACTTATGACATTTAGTGCCCAATGCAATACAATCCTGCAAACCTGCCCAAGAGACACTGGAACTATACAGTACCTTGGGATTTGCCTAGAGAGTGACTTTGTTCTGCAGTAAGAGCAGCAGTCCCAAGTAGCATTAATAACATGTTATTTCTACCGACCCAATGCACATACATGCAGAGAACTCAGAACACAAAAGACATTTGGTCCTATTTCCTATTTTGCCTAAAACAAAGGAAAAGCTTGTTGTAAGAGTAGTAAAAGTAACTGTTTCAACCATAATTTTGATACACATTGAACTGAACTGACTAGTGAGAGAGGCTACAGAAAACTGGAACATCTCAAATAAATCATAGCTGCAATGTCTGCTCTTAATTCCATTGTGAAATATAAAAAGAGTGAGAAAATAACTGAGAAAAGCTTAGTCCTATAAAGTCAGATTCTGACACATTTCTTAGACATTTCATTCTTCAAAGTTGCTGCAGCAATGCAGTTGAAGCTGAATGCTCCAGTTTCCATTGAGAGTAAATATACTATTCTGAGCGGGTTTGAAAAAACAGGTTCCTATTTTAATGAGTGCCCAGCTTTCTGGTACTTACAAATTCTACCTGACAAAAACTAGAAGATGACCAGTAATGAATAGGCAGTGCAATAAACTGCTTAGGAGCAGGAATATTGTTAATAAGAAATTGTGAAGTTTGTCTTGTGAAAAACTCTCCACCACATGTTTTAACCTCTCTACTATTTCATTATCTCAAATACTCAAACTTTAGCTCTATACCTATGAGAGGCACTTGGCTGAGGTACCAAAGCCAGTCCACTTGAACAACATTTTCAGAGAACAGAATTAAAGCCCACAGTTTTCTAAGAAACTGCTTAACTCACCATGCCCCTCATAAGTTCATGATTGCAAAGAAAAAGCAGCATACTGGCACCACAACATGACAGTTAAGGTTTTTTTTACATATATATATATATATGAAGTATTACCAAATTGAACACAAATGCATTTACTGGTGAGGATCCAACTTCAAATGCAGAGCCTGTCCCTGCTATTTCAGCAGCAACCAATTACTAAACAGAAAGCATGGTGTCAGTTGCAAAGATGGGACAATTAATAAATACTGTGACATTTTCTTTGCAAAGTAACCATTACTTTGCCATACAGTAGAGAGAAAATATTAACACATCAAAATTCGCTTCTGGTAAAGAAGGATGACCAATAATCAGAAAACACCGATGACAATTTTTTGGTCGCAATCTGGTTTTAATGCAATTGCTTTGTACTGAAGTTTCCCCATAGTGTTACTGAAACCACTCCAGTTATGTACTTTCTATTCAGCAATAAGATACCACATCTGCATCATAATTCACTGTTGATACTCCTAGGCTTTTTTTTTACTCCCCTAAAACATATCCACTAAACATTTACTGGAATAAGCCTTCGATGGAACAGACACCCAGCTAGCTCTGTGCCATTTGAAGCACATAAATGGTAACAAAAGGAATCAGCACCACAAAAAGGCAGACAGAATACCCCCAAAATTGTAATGGATATTTTAACTGTTACTTTAGCTTAAGAGGGTTGGGGTTTCTTTGGCATTCCTCAAGAGCATTTTCAATGCCAAGTCAGCTTATTAGTTTAGCAAAGCATGCAGACAGGGCATAAAACATCTACTCTTCTAGAAAGCATCATGAAAACAAATCACAAAAGTTTAATCAGATAGGTACTTAATTCGAGGAAATTCTTCTGCTAACATCTCAGATGTCTGATTTTTAAATATATATAACTACTGTAATTATTGTTCCTACAAGACATTTTATATTAGCGACCGGAGCGCCTAAGGTTTTATTTTTAAGCTTCTGCTTATCTATTTATTCATCTCTAAAATAGGTGAATTCTACTTTTGCTTAAATTTTCATATGAACCTTTGATCTTATTCTGAAAGTACAAACCTCTAGGGGAAGCAGGGATCAACTATGCTGATTAAACAAAGACAATGCCAGAGCATTTAAGACACTGCAGGTATCTGTCTGCCAACATATTTTCCACATGATGCACACACATTACTTTCATTAGTATTCCATAAGCAACCAAACGGATGAAAGACCATAGTGCTCACAAGAAAAAAAAAACAAAAAACAACCTTTTTACATGCATAAGAAAGGGACACATTTACAAACAATTAACTGACAAAGTATTCTTGATCAACTGTAGATTCCCTTGAAGCATCAAACTTGCCAGTTCATTTCTGTTTCATTTAAACTGGTAAAATACATCCTAGAATATTTATGGCATACAGTAAAAGAAATCTCATTTTTCTTATATAAAAAGTTAGGTGATCATTTCTTGAAAGCCAGCAATGATTAGCTTAGAGTAAAACTCAACCACTTACTAGTCCAAGGAGAGTCTCACCCTTTTGCAAAAGAAAGCCTCGCTAGACAGGAGATTTGGCAGGACTATTTTAAACATTAGAAGCTACCCAATCAGAAATGAGCTGGTTTTTCATCCAGCTTCCCTGAATTCTTCCTCCCTTCAAATAACAGTTTGGCACTCGAGAAATAAATTTAAGCACTGGATTGCCAGTGAAATTATGGGTGATAGAGATACTAAAATCAGACTGGAGTAGAGTTGTGTTCATTTGGGATTGGCAGCCGTCATGTCCCTGGTGAATATTTGTTCCTGTAAGGTTCCACAAGAAATCTTGTATTTTCCAGACTTTCAAACAGAGAAACTACTGTTATACTTAAAAGCATTAAAATGCTTATTTAACAAATGGAATCCATCCTTCAGCATGAGATTACTTACTCCCAAACAAGGGCAAGTGGGTTGCCATCACATGTAAGAGGGGCTCAGGCAAGGTGCAATGCAACCACCATCTCTGTACTCAGAGATGCTTTACAGCTTCAATTGTATTCAGAAAAGAAATGGACCAAGACATACAAACTACTAATGGAGACCATTAGTCATGCCAAATCCAAAAGGCCAGAAGGTATTCTAGACAGAGGGGAAGAACACCACTGGCTGATGAATAGGATGAAGCCTAGCATGAATCAAAACAGAGCTCACATAACTGGTTTTCCAGCACCAAATACTAAGATGCTCCTAGTAATCCCACAAAGCAAGAGAGAAGTTGTAGATCAGGCAGGAGGTGGCATGGAAAATCCATGTCTTACATCCTTCTAAACAGGCTTTTACACCTGTAAACAGCATATAGCCTGTAGGACAACAGGTTTGGGGTCAATTGCTTATTTTAGCATTGCTTATACAATTGAAAACTTGGATATAACTCTTTTGGTTTTCAGATTTCTGTTTATTTAGGAAAATAATTAAAAGGTTAAACATTTTAGTACTTTCTGGAAAAGAGACTGGAAACAGGATGCATTAACATTACAATAAGCACCCTGGCATAAAAATTTCTGGTTTAAAATGGTCTTTTAAACACAGCAAAGCTTCAAGCCAAATTATTTTCACTTTATTTGAAGAAAAAAATGCATCAGCATAAAATCTATTGTGAGAGTCTTCACCTTTTCCACCCAGTTTCCTGTAACATCTGCTACTCCATAACTGAAATGGAGCATACAGCCATGCATAGACATGCTACTAACCGTGAAGTCTGCCAGAACAGATTTATCCTTCTCTTCTACACAGAAATGTGGTCCTTATTTAACAAAGCCATAAGCCAGAAAGTTAAAGGAAGAATTACTATGAAGCTATGGTTTACTGGAACCCATCAACATCCACAAAACTTTACACTTACCTTGCAAACACTCCATAGCTTTCCAAAAATCCTTCATTTTCTCTATTTTTGAAGCCAGAGGTCTGGTTCATTTCTAATCACCACGTCTCTGTACAGACTACATCCAGAACTCAGTGCACTATACATCACCTAAAAGCGACAGCACACAGTTCCTCACAAACTCACACCACTGTAGCCTTATCAAAGCATGAACCTGAGCTTTCTGCAAGCCACATGCTGCTATACAACCCCGAAATTTCCCTTAAATATACATACTTTTTATGACTGCAAAAAGCATACTTTCTGGCTCGAAACTAAGGGGGGAAGAAAGAGAGATTTCAGCTAAAAGGTATTTGCAAACACTGGGGAGCATATAAATGATTTTTTGCTCCCGCACATTCAATCATCAAATGACTGCCAGCAAAGTTTTGGCTGTGCTTTTATTTTTCCTTCAGGTCTGAAATTGTCTGCTTTAATTAATGAAAAGTTTGAGCCTGGAAAATTCTGAACACATTTAAACTTTTATTGTGCAGTACTCCAGGCTGCTCATTGTACCACTGTAAACTTAACAAAGCCAGAACCTGAGCTTGCTGCAAATTGGCTATTGCTGTGCAACTTGGAAGGTTTCTTTCACTTTACATATTTTTTTTTTTTTTGCGACTGCAACAGCAATTATTGCAGACACTCCTGGTCTTAGGATTTCACACAAGGAAGATCTCTCAAGCTTGTAACCAGTTGATCTATAAATATTTTCATTGTTTGAGATTCTCCATTAAAAGTTGCAAGCTAGAACAAGCATTGCAGAAAATCTCATTCAAATTACTCGGTATTTTAACATCCAGCTTGGGGTTCTGTGTGATATCCTATTGCCATACATTCACAAAGCAGAAAATCCATGCTAGTACAGCCTTTTTCCATTCTTGGATGTACCCATTTCATAGCAAAGCTATAGGTTGCCAGCCCAGTTCTCTTTTGTCAGGAGATCTGTAAGTACCCTGACTCCATAGTGATCTTGTGTACTGTTTAAGGCGAGTTGATAACAGAAACAGAAAAAGCTCTCTTCATAAAACAACTCACAGAATTAGGATTAATCCTCTACCATTCTTACCTAGTTTTGAGGATCCAGATTAAAACAAAGCAAAGTTTTATTCAGACATAACATGAAAAAAATTACTTACACATAAAACAAACATGAAGCGCTTACCCATGATTGTCTGTTCTTAGGCATATTCTTACAACAGCTGCCTTACCTAAGCAGCCACCGCTATGAGCCAATGCATTTCTGCCCTCATTACTTCCCCAGGCTTGCCAAAACAAACATTTGTGTCCACATAATAAATTAGTTCAAGAAACTGATCTAGCTGATAGTCATCTCTTACCTTCCCATCCCTTAGAGAAGCACTTAATTTTCACCTGCATCACTGTATAACCATGCAAGTGTTTATACCAACAGACTGGCTAGGACAGGGAAGGGCGAGAACAGGAATATACTGTTGCAAACAAAAAATACTTATGCCAGTGCTGCTATTAAAAAAGTAATTCATTAAAACCCCTCCATTCAGAATTCACTCAGTGTAGCTCGGTTACATACACCACCAAGTAAGGTTCAACGATTCCCCCTACCCTTAATATATTTCATTTGTAATCTACCTCCTATCCAAGATTTCATTCACATTTAGAACTGATGCTGCTTAAACCCTCTGGCTGCTTCCTCCAAGAATGGGATTTCATGTTATGAACAAGCAAATTCAATAGCTACCTCCTACCCAAATGCAGCCCACTCCCGTTACTACACATACTGACCTTTACTTCCCTGGCATTCAGTAGGAGAACTAAACCAACAGGAAGTTATTCATAGCCATTATAAGTGCCTATCAGCTACACACTTACATGCCTCTAGATACAAATGCAAACAGGCTTTAGAGTCAGGTCTATCAGTAATACCTGTAGCCAGCTACACTCAACCTCAGTTTAAATCTGATCAGCTATGGACATTGTATCAGCTGCATAAAGATGCCTCTTCCCGGAACTGGGACAATACCTAACTATTTTCCCCTCTGTTTCCAGGTGCTACAAATGACTGTCTCTATCCAATATGAGCACTTTGTGGTTCCCAAACAGTTTATCATTTAATACCAAAGAAGTTTTGTGTTACGTGCATATTCTGGTTAGGTTATGATCCCTGGTATGACAGTAGTTGTCTATAGGGATCACACACATTAACAGAGGTTACAGACCCAGAAGCCAGTATCTTCAGCTATACAGGCCTATTAAAATAAGTTATTTCCTTCTCTACCCTCATCTTTTACTGCAGTCTTCAATAAAAGTATCCAAAAGCTGGCATGTGGCCACCACATTTAAAAGAGCAGCCTAGACTATCATTATGATTTAACGCAAGAGCAGTGTGATTCTGTGCTATTGCTGAAGCAGTCACCAAAGGCAAGCAGGAGCCAAATTTCCCTATGCTGGAACAGAGAGTGCTTTCCTTTGCTCTCCTAAACAAGTAATTTCATATGACTACATAGTGAACAGGGAAGAATGTTGAAAACATAAGAGCTAAATTAAAATTTTCTTACCTGCTCTGCAGGATTCAGGCTGACAACATACAGAAGCAAGGTTTGTACATTACAGCTGTGTTATGGTACGCAGGACAGCAACTGGATCACAAACCAAATGCAGACAAATTTTAAATCAACAGAAAAATAAGAGAAAATGGCACATGCACACAGCTGGGCAGATAAACTGTGGATTCCAACAGCAATAGTAATCTCCATGGATGGCCCTTCACACTCGTATAAAATTTCAATAAAGCTTTTCCAAAAGAGCAAAGATGAAACTTGTACCAACCCAACAGTATCTGCACACCAACTTTAGGGTTCTGTTACTAGCTCTACTCCTGTAAGTATTCATGCAAATGAGCTGTTCATTAGTTCATTAATAACAGAGGCAAACCTTTCCAGAGTTGGGCTTACTGTGAGAAAAAACGACCAGTCTTTAAAGTTCAGCATTTATAAATACACTTTAGCCAGTCCCATGAATAAACAGCTTATGCATCATGGGTTTAGTATTCTAAGTCATTATATCATTGTTGAAGCTGATGGAACAGGTTCTACTTAGCTAAAACGAAGTTTTAAAATATTACAAGCTCACAGTCAGTCCTGAGGGTAAAGGTTTCCCATCTAACATCTTAACATCAATTAGATGTGTCTAAAAAGAAATACTACTACCACATGGAATGAAACTAAGGCTCCGCTTGAACACGCTATGGCAGAAACCTGATTTCCTTTGTAGCATATGGCCATAAAGGCAAGGCAAGAACTGTTTCCATACAAGTGCATAGAAATCATGTTAAAGCCTTGATCCACAGGATCCTCGTGGCAAAGCAGGAGCTGAAGCAGTTCCATTTATAATAAAGTCTGGCATTTTAATGTCTGCAACTGCGCAATTGCTATCTCCACCTCACTCATGAAGCCTTTTAATTTGCTTCTTCCTTTTCTCTCTATGCCAGAAAGGAACAAACCCGTATGCAAACTGTCTCTAGACTCACACTGAGGATAAACCTTTAAAACACTATAAAGCCTCAGTTGTCCCGGAAGCACAGCAACATCCAAGCACTAAGCTAGTTTTAAGTTAGTACACAGTCATAGTTTTGTTCATGTACATATTTAAATGCTGTCTATTTGATTCCTTCTCTTCAGGTCCAAGTACAAGCACATAGGACCCAACGTAATTTCTCTGCAATATAAAAATATTTCCCTAAATTCTTTCTAAATCTACTTAGATTTCAACATAAGCTCAGCTTTTGCTTGTTCGAACACATTCTCTCTCTCCCCTCTGTCTGCGTATGTATGTACACACATCCCATAGATATAAGGACTTTACAGAACTATAATATTTGACTTCAGATTTATCAAAATCTAAACAAGTAACTTCCAGGTCAGTTAAGATAAGGAAATTAGAAGTTTTTCTTTGTTGAAAGACATGTTTTTCTTGAACGTAATTGTTCAAAGACCATCTTTCACATGCAGCAAGCCACAAGGTCATCAGCCTTTCCAAATAAAAAAGTTTTAAATCTCCAAAACCTCACACTGGAAAGACAGAAAGCACACACCATACAGCACCCTTATGGGTCTTTAACTGAAACACAGACACTAAGAAAAAAGCCAAGTGGTAGAACATCAGACACAGCAAAATAGAAAAACCCACAGAAACCGTAAACATCAAAACACACTAACATTTTTCATGACAACCCTTCTTCCTGTATTTAACCAGACTTCTACTCTACCCCCACGCCAGGTTATGATGTCTCTTCATGTACCTTAAATGAAATGCAAAAGGGTTTGGTTGTTAGTCAACAACAGAAGTGTTAATATTAAGTTGTTTGTTTTGGGTTTTTTCTTATGGAAGAATCAAGGCACATTTCCAACACAAATGTGAGCCATCTACTAATTTTCAAGGCACCATTCTAAATACGTAGGTGTTTTAAAGAGACAAAGTGTTTTGTTTAAATACAGCCAAATAGACACACGTAAACAACTTGTTACTTCCACAACCTCTTTTTCAGAAACAGCTGAACCTCACTGAAACTATCCTTCAAAAACAAGTCCACAGCATGGGAGATTTCTACCTAAACAACTGGAAATATTTCCAAATACTACAAGCAATAAAAACTGAAATCTTATCATAAGGCTTACTCAGCAGACAGTAGCACTACCAGCTCCAACCATAGTAACAGGTCTTACATAAGATAAATCCCTGATATACATCTCAATATACGTTCCTTACCACTTTTCACTCACACAACATCTTATCAAACCTTGTTTGTCACACTGCACACAATGCAGCCAAGTGTTTTCACAGTATCACTTGGTAATGCCCAGTTCTCTTTGCTGAACCTTTATAAGGTTTATCTGCTTGGGCACAGTTGTATGCTATTCAAACCCCTTCTTTACACAGCTGCTAAATACCAAGATATTACATGCAAAGAGTAAGTAACATGTAACTTCTTTCCTAGATTTCCTAAGGATATTCAAACCAAGTGCAACATCTGGTTTAGTGAAAAATCCTTTCTACACAAAGCTGCATTTAGACACAAGACGACCAAGTGATTACCTCGGTGCTGGCTCTGAGTGTATTAGAAGAAGGATTCTTATTACAGTGCTAGCCAGCATACTGCAAGCTACATACTTACAGCAATTGACTGGAAAAAATCAAAGTGAGATCAGGAAGGGATTCGTAGATATGATGAAAGAAAACGATAATTTCATAGCAGGTGCTACATATAAAGGCACAAATTAACATGGTAGCATTTCCTTTTTCCTTGTTGTTACAGACAAAACTATTGTCTTCCCATTTGCAGAAAAAAATTTAAAAGCAGTTTCTCTACAGTGAATTAGCAGTTTTGGTTCAATCTTGAACTTATAAAAGCTGAGAAAATAGCAGATTTCTGATGAGGCAGTTCCTCAAATCTACTTACTTAGAACAAGTGAATAATAATAACAACTGCTTCCTTTTAAAAAGGCTGCAGATCTCTCTTGATTTGGGACAAGCTAATGCAAATTAACTGTTATTTATATTTGAACCTTTTCACTGTTGTCCCTTACTTCCTCCTTTCCTGAATGTGTCCTCTCCATTACAGCGAATGAATCAGACAGGACCTGCCAGTCTCCAGGTGTTCAAAATTCCCAGTATATTTTTATAATAGGTACTTCCATTTCAAATCATTTGGGGCATTTCTAAAGCAACTGATGCAGAAATTCTTGCCTTAATATGATAAAAATCTTATTTCTTCTTGTCCTCCTTAAAGCCTTACCTACAAAATTAATCAGGCTTCCTATTTTATTAACAGATAAAGCTGCTACTATGACTTTTCAAGGGTCTTTTGCCAGGAAACAGATTTAATTATCCTGTCACTGCCTTTATTTTTTTTTATATCACTTTGACTGGTGTAGTTGGAAAAATAAAGAAAAATACCTATAGTAGTTTCCTTTAAAACTTAAAGCTGTCTTCATAATCGCCGTTTAGCAAAGCAAGGAATAAGAAATCATAATCATCACTAGCAAAGCCATTTCTGCAGAAGTTGAAGATGAACTTGACTGCGTACCGTCAAGACACTCAACACATCCTTTCCCTAAACCCTTTCTAGAGATAATTGCCGGTCATCGAGATTATTTGACTAAACTAATTACATTAAATGACTGTTAATATCTCCCACTTCGCACCATTCAAGTCAAGAGCATATGTTCGCGTCTCCTCTTCAAAGGAAAACATTCGCTAAACCGTCAATACTATGAAGCGTATTATTTTTTACAGGCGATTATATAACTTGTTTCTCTCTGAGCGCTGCTGCAGCATATTTTACCGTCAATTTACGGAAAACGAAAGCATCGCCGCTGGGAGGGCGGGGGGGAGAAGGTAGGACTTCTTCTTCCAGGGCTTCTTTCACCGGTGGGAAGGGTGTCCGCGTCCCGAACTGTTTCTGGAGCTGGCCGGGCTCTGTCACCAGCCACCGCGGCACC
>NW_009917742.1:0-25385 GCF_000696875.1 Nestor notabilis | reverse complement strand
GAGGGGAAGTCGCTCCACGATTGCGTGGACTCAGCCCGGAGCCCTGGAACGGGCGGGCCGCTGTGAGGAAAGGCCCCGTTCCCGGCCCTGTTTCCCTCCCCGTGCTCTCCGGCCAGCGGGCCTGCCGCCATCTTCTCGAGCGCAGTTTGCCCAGTTCCCAGCACATAAAATGCTGGGGAACAGCAGGGGGGGTGTTGCTGGGAACGGAGCAGGTGTGAGTAGCCGCGTGAAACGCGTGCCAAGCGTTTTTTTCGTATTCGTGTGCTCAGTAAAGTGTCTTCCGAACAGAAAGGGGGTCCATATTCATAAATGTAATCACTACGCTTGTGTGATTACAGTGGCGGTGATGGGGAGTCGGAGCATAGTCAGTACTTCTCTTAAGACCACGCGTCATGTATTTCAGTAAAAAAGTGATGCAGACAGATAGAAGTTACTTGCTGGACTAAAGCTTTTTCTTAAGTAGAGCTGGTGGCAGTACTGTTCCTTTGTCTCCTGGGAAGCATTTGGCAGAGACTTGCAAAATGGAATAGGCATAGGCAGGATTATGGTGTTTAGTTTTCTCAGTCCTTGAAATGTCCCCATCGTGCCTGACAAAACTCTGTGAAAATCGCGTGGTTTAAAGGGAGGTGAGGGGAAGAGTGTGTATTTTGGAGCTCACCTTTAATTCAATGAGCATAATAAAAGGTTGAATGCTTCCACAGCTCAAATGTCCTGCTTCAGTGTTTGGAACAACCTGTAGATGTTTGAGATAAGCCTGTTCTCTACACTGATTACATTTTCCTTTTTTTTTTTTTTTTTTGGTGGCTCCATTTGAAGGATTAAGATCCCAATCAATTAGGACATTAGAAAATACATTGCTGTGTTCAGCTTGGTTGCTGTAATACAAGCATCTGCCAGAGAATAAACCAATGAAATTCTTGAATGTCAGTCAGGCTTTCCAAGTCAAGCAGTTTACAGGGTCAAGCATGTCTCCTAAAAAATATTTAAGGGTTCCTTAAAGATCTTCGGCTACCTTAAAACAGGCTGCAATTGTAGAATATAATTCTTAGCATGATCAAGTCTACAGGATATTCCCAAGTGTGTACATAATCATGTATCAGCACAGATGTTTTAATGTCTAATTTTAATGTCTGTTTTATATCTTTTTCGACATAATTTTGATTCCATGGAGATAAAAAACATTAAATAAACCAAAAGATTAAAAATACAAAAAAGTGGATTTGTAATCTCTGAACGAGGTATGTAATACTGAAATTCAGTATTACCAATCTGTCTGTCTAGTGAAAGCTTCATCTCAAGGTCCAGATTTACATACAGATTCTTCTAAAACTGCCTTACTGTCACATTAAGGGGGTCTTTAACCCAGTAAGGGGTTTACCCCTTCACATGTAACTTTGACAAACTTGTTACTGCCCAGAACAGATGAGACCGTTAGGCCTGATCTCTGCAGGTGCCCCACTGGACAGCACACTGTACCAGAGCTTGATTTCAACTGTCCTATCAAGTACACGGCAGGTGATTCACCCACCAAGTTAAAAAAAGTTTTCAAGTAAGTTTTTGAGACAATTTTAAGTCCATTTGGGTTTGTAGAAACTCATGCAAAATAGATCTTAACTGGGAATTTTTATTGCATACTTTCATGACAGTTTAAGTTTTGCAGATTGCAGTGACAATATACTAAGTGAGAGAACAAGCATGAAAATAATACGTAAAGCCAGATAAAAATCAATCATCAAATGCGCACAGAGTACAGCTCTTATGCAGTAGGCAGCCCTATGGGGGAAGAAGACAGGTTCAGCCCAACGACCAATCCCATCAGTTATGATGGAGTCTTCCCTCATTTCTCCCCACCTTGTATTCTGCATGTTTATACGATGTAATTCAAATTAGCAACCCCCTGTAACCCTCCCACCTTTTACTGACAGGTCACCTAGTTTGCATAAGGATCACATAACTAAACACCTAACTACACAGGGGTCTTTTGACCTGTGGGTGTGATTTTTAGTATTAAAATGGGATTATAATGAGTAAAGTTCACCAAAAGGACTCTTAATCATGGTTTTCTCATGAAAAACGTCTTTTGACGATTGTTTAGGTTTTGTCAGGACGTAGCAAACTTCAGGGATAGTCTTTCTTGATTAGAGGTTCATTGATGTTATTTTTCTCAGTCTTATTTTTTTCAATTCTGTTTTTTAGGTTCTGTCTTTCCTCAGTCTGCTTACAAGGCTAAAGCCTATTGTGCTTTTTGAGTCTATGGGATGCAAGACAGTGTGTCATTTTTCACAAGATTAATACAGCCTCTTCAATTATAAGTGAGGAAATGATGTATTTTGTAATGTGGTCAGATCTGTTCAAGAGTCTTCCATTGTAAAAATACATTGTCACTCTTCGCTCAGCATGCCCACAGTTTCCTACATTCTCTAGCACTCCTTAATGTTGTCTATAAAATATCAAAACAAACCACCAGCATTTGTAGCAATAAAGTGTTTTCATTGACATGTTGTTTCAAAAATAACTTCACAGATACATTCACATATTTATAGCCAGAAAACAGTATGGCGAAAACACTACACTGTAGTCCTTGAAACTAGACTACTGCACACTTCAAAATCACCAACACTTCAAACAGGACAAAAGAACATGTTAAACAGTAAGAAAATTGAGACAGTCACAGGACCTAATTTCAAACTGCAAATGTTACAGTATCCAATGTCAATCTTCAGTTTTAGCATACAATCTGGAATAAAGTCCTGATGTAAAGAGAAATACAAATACCAGTATTGGGTCATTCAAATCACTTCAAATCAGCACTCACTTTGAAAGATTCTTTGTTCTTGTTAGTGAGTAGGGAATCAATCTTTACTATACATACTGAAGGTGCAGTTATTAGATATGTACACCTTTTGCTCTGGAATTAAAGATACAAAACCTGACACTGCTGTCCACTGCTTTTCTTTTTTCTTCCCTTTATTTACTTTCTTCCTTATAAAAACCCTGAAGTTGCCACATGAAATATGCAGTGTAAGGTTTTTCCCTGTTTTCCCTATAAAAGTCTTTGTTAAACAGACAAATCTCAGCCTCAAACCGCTTTTAGAAGAGGTTTGAGACTGAAATGTGAGATCCAGGCAGACGTGTAGGTCAGCAGGAGACATTATAAGCTGAATTCAGATTCAAATTTCCTATGCTCCTTTCATAACTGCTGCAGAAAATCTGCCAAACTCTAGAAAACCGTGAACTACAGCTGCCTGGTGTTTAGATTTGGACATTCCTGGATTTGTTTCCTTCTTCCATATAAGCATAAAATCATCAACCACTGTACAAACTAAATAGGATAGATACCCAACCATCAGACGTGGCATCAGAAATCTCATTACACTGATTGTGCAGGTTAGAATGATAATTTGTGTTACAATTCTGAGGCAGCAACCCACATTAAATACTTTTTTTTAATATATATTATATATTTGTGTAACAAAACAGTATTTTATTGTGCAAACTACATTTTTATACTAGAAGTCTCTCACCTGCTGTATTAAATGCTACTGGAAATAACAAGGCAACAATTTTCTGGCACTAACTTCAGTGGCTTCATGGCCTCAGCCATGAAGTTCCTGTTAATTTTGCAAGTTTCACAGTTTTATGGACTACTTTTCATAATCTCATAAACTACTTTTAAATAGCTGCAAATGGCTGTTGGCTTGGAGCGAAACCTCTGAAATTACAGCTGTTTCTTAATTACTCCCAGCAGGTGTTCTTAGCTGGTCGTTAGACCTAATGTGGGATGTAAGTTCCTGGGAGAAGGATCAGTTTTCCTGAGGCTTTTCATTCAAATGAGGCTTCCAACAGTGTGTGGAAGGCTGAAGGCTGGTTGTATCTTGCTAGAGGTATCACTGTAGGTACGTTTTTGGTAGTAAAATGTTGTATAAATTTCTGATTCGACTCCAGCTCATAAATTCAACCTAAGGCATATACTTTGAATGATAGATACACATTCGATAGAAGTCACTATGTGCTTTATATGGATAACATTGTCTGGCGAGAGATCGCATTAAAATCTGTACTGTTACTCTATAGTCGTCATCATTTGTTAAGTACACAAGCCAAAACTATATTTCCCTATAACTTCTCACAGAGCTACAGAAAAAGTGAAAGTCACACATATCCTATCATACAGATCTATATCTCACTATGCTGGGAGTAATTTACAAATACATCCTGTTACATTTCTGTAGGCATAGAGAAATTTCAGAACAGTTACGAAGTATATGCAAGATGACTTTAGATTTACATCTCAAAATGACCCAAATTAATGAGTCCATTGAGAGGAAATTGAAGTACTTAACAGACTGCCCTGGTGAGCTAGAGATTTACACCAAACACTGAAATCTGGATTTAAGTGCAGAGTGTTTAAAGCATGGGCACTACATACTGCTGAAAGATTTTTTGATGTGTTACATATACAAACACGAGGTAGGCTTTGTTCAATAACTAAGAATACTATTGAAAAAATACCCAAAATGAACAGAAAGCAGTGAACCACTGTAAGCTTACTGTAAAACAGAAATAAAAGCAAACACAAAGATACAGTTCTTGTTCTATACTAAATGAACTTTCTGAAATAAAATTGAGTCTGCTGCAATTCACCTCTACATGTGAGCACAGGCTAAATTACAATTAAAGAAAAAAAGGATGAAACCACATATCCCCTTCTCATGTGACTTACATACAGTTACATATAAGTACAGCTACGAATTGGTTTTACAGAAGTACCAGTAGGCCTCCTAAGACCTGAACTGATTTCAATCTCATTGGTTAATCAGCTTGGCGAGAATCTCACTTCTGTTTTCAGATGCCATATGTTATATGAGATATATATATATATTCTAGGCATACCTAAAAATAGATGAAAGAATAAAACAGTTATAATAAAATATACAATATATTATAACAACAGTTATAATAAAATATACAATTACAGCACTAGCTGAACTAAGCAAATGTAATAGATTCTAATATAGCTTTTATTTTACTCTGGAGAAAAACTATTGACAGCTTTTGATATTTAATAAGGACTTTTATGAAACGTAAAACGTTATAAGTACAACACTCAGCCAGTGTACGTTAGATAAGTCTTACTGGAATAAAGCTAGGAAATCAGTGCCCTGTCCTGTTACTGGATTTATTTAAAGTAGTGTGATTTCAAATTTAAATTGTAATTCTTTTCATGTAGATTTGCAGCTGTGCAAGCAAGTATAATACGTTATCAAATCCACTATAGTTTATTTTACAAAGGGAGATACTTTGTTTTGCTCTTATGTATAGTGGCTCAGGCCATTGCTTTCACAGAAGTTAAAGGCTACCTAGTTCAGTCTATTATTTTAACCTTATGCTATAGAATTAGTATGGCGTATTTTAAAATGAGCAAAAAATGTCTACAATTGCCTCTTCTCTACTGTCTATCCCTGTAGTACAGAGATAAGTATTTGTATCAGGGTTGGGTTTTTTTAACTCTTTCAGTATTCTGGTAATTGCTATGGGAGGGCAGGGGCAGAATAGAGAAGGATCAACAAGCAGAAAAACAAAACAAAGAAACAAAGAAACCCCACAAAACCAAACAAAAAAAAAAATCCCCTCCCCCAACCCCAAAAAAACACCAACTCTAATGAAACCTCATAGGGGAAACCTATTAAATAAGGTCAGCATGTTGTAGAAGGATTTCACAACCAAGCACTCTAAGAATTAATGCATAAAAGAACAGCAGTCTATATTATTGATCTCAATATGGTTAATAGGCTAGCAACCATGAAACCACACAGTGACATTTTTACATTCAATTTTCAAAATATAATAACTCTTCCTATAACTTAAAGTACTTTTATATGTAATACACGATTTGACCATTTCCCCCCCATTTTCTTGCAAATGAGTAATAGCATTCTGAAGGTGATTTCTACATTTTATGTAAGTTAAAAACACTTAACAAAAGCTTCATTTGCTTATAAATGAATAGACTTTTATCATCTTTGAAAAATCACACTTATGCAATGGGTGCTGAGAGTAAGTATGGAGATTTTAGAAGACGAATAAACTGTTAACCATCCTCACAAGAAGCATTTAGATTTGAAACCAGTATTAGCCAGACCATGAACAGAAGCAACCTAGACACTGTCCATGTCACAGGACAAATTTGAAGAAATTAATCTTTTCCAGTGCGTGATTTTATTTATAGTTATTGCAAGTTTTCCATGAGCAGTCTTTATTAAAAGGCATTTTTACGAACTTAATAAAAAGAGCCCCACTCTAAAGCCAAAATTACTGATGTGCTGCAGAGTTGATGTACAGATGAAAATTAATTAACTTTCATCAGAAACAATGGATATTTTGTTTTATAGGATTACTGTGAAATTTTCATATAGGTCTGAGTCAAAAAAATAGGAAATAGGAAACACATAATGAATGAGGGAAGCATTTTCCATGTGTATCCTTTGGAAATATCAATTCCACCAGCTGAATTTACCTATTTGTATGCCAAATACAGCATAAGAATGAGAAAAAAACACAGCCCAATTTTCTCAAAAATGTTTTGGGTTTGTGGTTTGGGGTTTTTGGGGTTGGTTTTTTTTTTTTTGGAAGAATTAAGGGCTCCTTCCTCCTGCTTGCTTTCATCTGTAATTGACAGCTTTTTTCCAAAATAAGGTGCTGTAGCAATGACTTCATTAGGCATTGCTACAATCCTGTTAGAAAGGATTGCAGCATGTAGATTTTTGTTACTTCCTCTCATGTTTAATACAGGAAGGACAGGTTCTTTGTGTCAAATAGTAATATTTATGTACTTAGCAGAATGCATCTTGGCATATTACGGATTCCTTGAATTATAATGATGCACATCACACAACAGGAAACAGCAAAATATTTTAAGTATACGTTTGTTCAGGTAAGTATATGTCTACTATTTCGGCAAAGCACTAAATCATTACAGTTCTTAAATAAAGCTTTTTTATTTTGCTCTTTGGCACACAGCCTCAATAGAATATTGTCTTACATAAGTAACTACTGCTAATACACAGCAAGGATCTCCTTATACCTGTAGAAATAAAATAAACTGTAAGAGGTCAGAAACTTGTTCTTCCCCAGAAGGTGTGCTTTGCTTCCTGTCATACAAGATACTACTGTTCTACTGCTTTAGTCAAAAGCATTTCTTACCTAAAAATTGGATTCTTTAAATCAAGAGTGTTAGAAGATTTAATTCCTGTCTCGTCCACCATAGCCACAATGTGAATATCATAACTTTGTCTGCATCAGAAAGAGAAGCATAAAAAAAAGGAAATGGAACTAAAATAACTGTAGCATCCTGTGTGAAAAATACCAGTGTAGTTACTGTCTAAATAATCATCACCTAGTATAAGCAGCAAAGGAAATGTGTTTACAGTGGGATCAGTGCAATGGCATGATTATTTAATCATCTCTAAAGAAGTAAAATTCGCAAGATGCTTAAGTGATTTTAAAAGTTGGCATCTGGAAAACATAATTTTGACTGATAGTATTCAGTTTTCCCCTTCTCTGTCAGAAATACTGTAAGTTTCAACATTAGCAAGTACAGAGTATTATTTCATGATAAAAATATCTAACTGGCCAAATGCCATGAGGTTCACTCTTGTAATAGTTCTGGATTTCACCAGGAAGGACATTTTTCATCAGACTTTTTGCAACAAACTGAGTTTACACAGAAAAGTAAAGAGGACCAACTAAGCACCTGAGAGCATACCAGAATACTGAAGGTGAACAAAACTGGTCCTCCTTCATGAAACAGCAACCGTAGAGTTACACAGAGGTGCTATGTTGATCCTGAAAGCAGATTAGCTTTGTGGCAAGACTTGTTAGCTCAGTGCTAACACACAGTTATAGTGCTTCTCATTCTCGGTCTGGGAAGATCACTAGGTTAGGTTGTTCTGAGACACGCTCCACTTAGGTATTATGTATTGACATACTTATGTATGTTATGATGTGCATTATGTATTGACATACTTAAGCAGTGGTTATGTGACCACTTAGTGGCATACAGTGTTTTTTTTATATATTAAAATATGAATACATTTTATGTTTGAAAGACACATATCAAGATCTGTATTTATTTAGAGGTGTTTCTACAGAGAAGATTTTGAAATTTGACAAGTCCAAAATCAAGCATCTGTTGCGGATGTGATTAAGAGCCCTGGAAGTGACAGCTTTGATGTCACTGGAATCATCTGACTGGTGAGCATGTTTCCCCACCCCCCAAAAAAAGTCACCTTCCTTCACTGAGGAGGCTTTGTTTTCTGTTAAAACTTTACATACCCATAAGCAAATCAGACTGCAACTTGTGTGACCCAATCATTTAAGGAGTGTAGGGGTGGAGTTACCAAACATTTGGCTGACAAGAGGTTCATCAGAGAAGTCTGGGGAGGAAATACTCCCTTCGAAAAGCAGCCATCTTCATTAGCTTCAGTGAAAGGACAACAACACATGGAAAACACTATTCTTAAACAGGGGAGCGCATCCATAAGGACTTCCCCCCCCCCCTCCGAATTAAAAATGTAATGGATTTGGGATCAGCCCCGCTGCTCCCTGTCTTCTTGTCTTGATGAGAGACAAGGAACGTTGGGGCTTCAGGCAAACCACCAGGCTAGTTACCAAGACGTGGCCAGAACAAGACCATGCAAAATGTGTGGCCATTACCAGGACAAGATACGGAAAATGTCTGGACATGACCTGAGAAAACTGCATGTGCAAAAGATAGCAGAGTAGAAAGCTGACAAAAGCTGCAAGTACCATTGTGAAGGAAGGCAGGAGGTGACACATGGTTAAGGAGAAGGTATGTGAGAAAGTACCTCACAGTTAACTGGAGTGGAAAATTGAGACCTTGTGGTGAGCAGAGTCTCACAGTGTAAAGAGCGCCTACATAACAGTATCAGAGATACCATATAAATTGGTTATGGTACCAGAAATAACAAATGTGGGTACAAGCACACACGAAGTTAACTGGTATCTTTTGGTACCTCTAACAAGAACAGCCACACTAGAAAATCTGCTTGTGGAGCATTTACACTTACCGCTTATTGGCGACAAGTAAGACTTTCCCTGAGAGAGATTCCCCCTCTTTAACAAAGAGGGGTGTCTGAAGAAGGCAGCGTACTTGATACCAATGAGTGAGAGGTTCTGTCGGTGCAGTGGACAACCAAACAGTTACCCTAAAACAAATGAGAAAAACTGTCTAGACTTTCTCTCCTGTCTTCTCCTTTTGGAAACAACTTTAATTTGTTAGACCTTTATATATGTTATGCCTCAACTGATTATAATAAACTTTAAACTGCCTTCAAGTGAAGTGGCACAGTGATCCTACCCTATGTTGGGAAACCAATACATTATGCCTCCTTTTCTTCATTTATCTGTACTATGCCTGTCACCACCAGATCTGCATGCCTAAGCCAGTTACGGAGATTCAAAGAAGAGACACTTCATACTCCTGTTTTCTTTTCTTTCCACACTACCAGTATAAAGAATATTAATATTTCTCTCATCTTACTACAACAGACAATTTCAACAAATTATAGGAAATTAAGGTTTGTCCTGAATGTAGCAATGCGATTCTTTACAGTGGAAGTTTCATCCTTAAACAACACTCCAAGAAGGTCCTATACCTAGTTTTCACTTGCAAAATATATTTCAATAATATATTAAAAGAGGGCATAGGTGCAGAGAAAGGGATAACACGGGTAATACCATGAGCCCGATCCACTGAGAGTTCAAGTGCTAAGACAAAGAACTTACAGAGTTGCAGGAACATTAAAGAGCTGCTGATTAAGCAATTGACTACTCCAAAATGGAGGCCTTCTCAGTGGAGGATTTCAGTCAGTTCCTACAAGTCTGCAATTTTCTCTATTGTTATAACTGATGTGGAGCTTTTGGTTCCTTTTTTAAGATTAAAAATTTTACTAACAGCTGTTAAAGTATATACAAATGCACATATGTCCATTTTCTTTTAATGGATATATGATTCTGAATTCTTTGCAATCCTCATTTCAAAGATTAATAAAAGGCATTTATCGACACAAATAAATAGAAGTGCATTTTACAATATATTGAAAAAAAAAAATCACCCCATCTGAAACTAGATCAATTTAACTGGGAAATCAACAAATTTTATCTAACACCTAAATACAGATAGCTGAAATGTATGTGTTGAATACCTGAAGAGGTTTATCTAATTTTCACCCATTTACCACACCAGATGAATGCTCCATTTTGAAATAAATGCCTGGTGCTGCAGTGAAAGAATCACCCATCTAAGCCTGGTAGAATTTTGTCTGTTTTCATTTTGTTGGTTGGAACTTATAACCTGCTCTCCTTTTTGCCCACAAACAAGAGCAGCCCAACTGGGAAAATCCAGCTTATGTTCAAATGCTGCTGCTTTACTTGCAGTGTAAAACAGAAAGGTATATAATATTACAAAGAATCAGTACTGTGTGGAACAGTGTATTTGACCCTCAACAATTCTTGGATGTGGTCTACCACAGATTGTGTGCACCCTAATCAACACGGGAAGCACAATCACCACCATCTCATCATATTGTTAGCACTAGGTTATAACATTTCTTATTACCTCTACAAGGCATTATTTCTTTAATATGAAGGGATTACAAACAAGGTTAGCACTAGATAAAGGTCTAATTCTGGCACACTTCATATGAAAGGCACAATTTCCCCCCCTGTAGTTAGTATTTCATAGGAAGAAGAAAAAGTGCTTACAATGATCCTACAAATGCCACATCAAACCAGAATGCCAGGCCATGGATTAATCCAGACTGCGTCATTTGGAAAACAAAAGGGATTTCCACTCTGCAGGAGAAAAGACAATATGCTGCCAAAGTAACTTCCAAAAAGTACTGGAAATTCCACCAGAAACTTACCTTGTACTAATTTATATATTTCCATTCTTATGCATCAGTTTGTATCTCAATTTTCTGTGAATTTAAAAGGATATGTTCTTTTTTTCTGTATCAATAGAATTAACCAATAGCACTGACTCAGGTGTTAATATTTTGTGTGCCTTATTCAATAGTAGAATCAAATATGCTACTACACAAGTGTTAATGCATCATTTATGGCAACACTGCAGTCTGCTACAAATATAGGGGTTCAGTCCTTTCAGTGGAAAATTTCCAATTCCCAGTGAAGGACTTGGATTTAGTTTAAATACTATTTTGAAAGGAAAATGTTCCACTAAAAATTTGACAGACAGGACTACTACTAGAACCAGAAGGAAAAATTAAGCTGCTTGAGGAAGAGCTGGAATATTTTCCCTTCCAAAAGAACTATTCCTGGCTATGTAGTACAACCCAAATCTCATCCAATCTTGTTGAAATATATAATAAAATTAGCATTCAGGTAACAACATGTTAGTTCTGAGAA
The DNA here is from genome assembly GCF_000696875.1 of Nestor notabilis. NCBI lineage: Eukaryota > Metazoa > Chordata > Aves > Psittaciformes > Psittacidae > Nestor > Nestor notabilis. Next base: position 13,937 of record NW_009917742.1, on the reverse strand, counting down.
CCACTGAAGGAAGCCAACACTAGGCAGCTGAAACTGGAAAGCAATTCTTTAGTTGTTTCTACCATATTAGAGCAATTCTTCTCTCACTAGACCATGTCATTTATACAGTTAGCTCTGAGTCATGTTGAAACAAGGGTTCAGAATTTCAAGGATGGCCTGTGATATTTCCCCCTTATAACAGTATATTGCAAGGACTTGAAGTACCCCCTCTATTTCTCCTAGATGGTACATTTTATTTCACAGGTGTACTGAGAGGGAGGCTTCTCTGCTGTCATTCAGGGACACAAGGAATGTGGACTTGTTTACAGAAAAGATTTGCCAACTAAAGATTTGAAGGAGCTCTGGAGGGAAGTAAAGAAGTACAGCTGATTCCTGTTAGACTGGAAAATAGTGGGTTTTGCTTTTTTTTTTTAAGAGAGATACAAAATTGTTCAGCAAGGCATCTTATGATGACATCATTTGGCAGGCTCTTTGAGGATGTCTACACAGAAAGCCAAAAGTTGCCTTGTAACTATATTTAAATGTGCCCCAACATAAAATGCTAACAAGTAAACGCTGTCCTCCAGAGCCCATTTTATACCTTTCAGAAGAAAAATTTTGTGAACGAAATTCTGGTGTTTTACAGGCTCACCAACAGGCTTCTCTGCTAATCCTAGACAAAATCATTATGCAGACGAATGCACTGGTCCATTACAAGTGGTGTACTAATCATTCTGGCATGCCACCTTCCCTCCACCACGTCCACCATCAAAGCTTCCTCTGTTTCTGAGCATCAGTGACCAACAGCCAGTTACAAAAATGAAAGATTAAGAGTGAGCTTCTGGTATCTGCTGACCTATGCAAATCTTCCTCAGCAGCTTCCAGGAAGTTAACGGTGTACTTCACTGTCTGGGCCATCAGAATTCTCATGTCAAAAGTATCCTATGTGGGTTAAAAAAAACCAAAAATGTTGCAAATGTTACCATTCTGTCTTGTCAACATATAAACTTGTTTTCTGTTAAAAAAAAAAAAAAAGGAGGGGAAAAAGAAAGATAAAAATCATCCTTCACCCTAAGGAACTTATTTGAAATGTTTCCATTTTTTAGCATCCCTTAGAATACTGTTAGATTTTGCAATATTGTCAGGATTTAATGTATCTGATAGCTCACATACCTATCAAAGACAGTTTTATTCAATCTAGAAACAATAAAATTCTTTCAGAAATTGATCACTTGTTACAAAATAGGTGGGTTTATTTTGTTATTCTTTTAACTTACACACATTTTAATATGCTTTCTGCACTGCACAGTTAAGTAAGATGAACTAAGAGCTGAACTAAGTATGGAAATACTTGCAAATTGAATTAAGTGTAGGAAGCAAATTTATTTAATACACATTGTCCTCCAGCAAAAAGTTAGGAGTCACTCAGCAAATGAAAACTTTTCTCTTGAGTTTTCTTTCTTTAATCACGTGTACTAATCCTAATCTGTCACTATTCACAAGCTCTTTCTTAAGTAAAGCAAACTTAATATAAAGGCTTCTACCACATCTCCCCCAGTGAACCCATCTAAGAACTAAAATCTAGCCACAGAGTAAGCCAGGAAATATGTGATTTTTTAAAAGCAATTCAATTTAATGTGGCTTTTATTGGGCACTGCATTTCTGATATTCAAGGCAGGAAGAATCTCAGCTGAGAAATAAAAGCCAAATAGGTACTTCATATAGGACGCAAGTATGTGCCACAGTCCTATGTATTACTCCATTCTTGCCTTAGTTTGACTGACAGCCAGAGAGCCAGTGCTGAGAATGACCATGATCTGGTCAAAGGTATGGCTGATATTTATGAAGACAAATCAGTTTTCTCTTATCCATTTTGAGTACCAAGAGCAGTCAAGTGCAAAAGGTCACATCAGTAGTCTAATGGTCTTTCCAGATTTCTGGGCAGGTTATAGGGCCTCCATGTGACAGCAGCTACACTGCTATCACTACTTAAACTAGTTAGCCTAATGCTAGCCTAGACATGCTAGCTAGATATGTTGCAGTCAAATTTCTGAGAGTGAACCTTTTTATGGCACCTACACTGAAGCATTATGCTGGGGTAGGAGTGGATTTTAAAGGTTTTTCCCCAGAGAGGTGAGGATTTGTCTCTCATTCTTTCTACCTAGCTACCACCTAGACTTTTACTAAAAAGAAGGAGAAGGGCAGGTTCTAGATCCATAGAGATTCAATCTAGCACCATCAAATATGTAGAGATGAACACATTAATATGTAAATATTAAATATTAGATATTTAAAACGGAACTATTTACATTTAATTATTTATTTTTAGTAATATGCAATTAATCTTTATATTAATAATGTAAAATGAATGAATGCATTTAAATTTAATTATTATTTAAGATTTAAAATTTAAAATGTTAAATATTAGATATTTGCATATTAAATATGTAAAAATCCAATAAAGTATGGGTATTTACATATTTAAGGAAAGGTTGTTTCATAATACTGAAACCTGTTTGCTTGGCTGCATTCTCTTTTCCTTTAATTTGTGGATCAGAGATGGGAAGGGAAAAATCATGGTCAAGTCACTTGTTTAAGAGACTGGAAACACCGAGGGAAGTTAGTTGCATGTTAGGAAGACAATTGTTCACATGCTGTAGCTTCCCAATATGTGCAAAACTCTAGACATTTGTTACAACAGCAAAACCAGGAATATTACATACAGTAGTTAACCTTTGACAGCAGCTCTCGTCACACGTGCATGTTCCTGGCTGTCGACTCAGAGCCACAGAGCTCTGTCAAACAAGGAGGCTATTGTATCTATCTGTAGGATTTAGTGGAGGGGACTAGATAGGGAGAGGGCAAACCACAAAAAAGAACCCCCAGACATACAAACTTACCACAATAGGTTGTCGGAAATACTCATCCACAGCTGCAGTGCGCAGGCTAGATAGATTGACCCCATAAAAGCATTCTTGGTACCTAGAAACAGTAACACACGCAATGTTTAGGGAAAAATGCTTTTTCTGGGTTCCAACCAGAGCCAGCAGAGTAACTGCAAATGGCAGGTGAAGTCTGGTGAAGCCTCTTTCCTTTTTCCTGTCTGCCAAGAGGCCAAATTGCAGCCCTTCTTAGCTTACCTTCCATACAGACATCCTATACAGCACTGAGGTGACATGATCCCATCAAATGGATATACGGAGACATTTCACAGTATGCTTCTGAAAGAATCCACACAGCAAGCAGAGAATAGGGATCAGGGCTAAGGCACTTTAAAGCTACTTCTGTAATCTTGAGCTATTCCAGAATCGGGAGTGGACCTTGTATAAATCAAAATAATGATAAGGACACCCTTTTTGTTGAGGAAAATAAATCCTATACTAACAGAACAGGGAAAAAAATAGCATTTTTATCTTATTAATGTATGAAAATGTGCATTCAATGTATATTCAGACTATTTCCAGTATGAAATTTGAAATGAAAATACACATGCTTGCAATAAACTTCCTCCTGTGTATAACCCTCTTACCATCTAATTGAAAAGTCTAATAGGTATCTTTATTTCCAGACAACATAAACAAAAGGGCATGGAAAGGGGAAACATAAGGAAACTCTACTCATTGTGATGGAAGTGTCGTCTAGATGCAAAACCATGGTCAAGCCTTCCAAGTCTTCCAAGTGCAAGAAGCACTTAAAAAGGAAAACTTTAAACACTTGTCCTCATTGTTACAATATCATACAACTCCTAAACTATCGTAAATTTTTCTGAAGTGTATGAGTTAGTCTAAACCAATCTGGCAATATCTCTTCAATGCTAGTAAATTCTGCATTAGTAGTTCTGTGCTAATTGCATAAAGGGAAGATGCCCAGGTGACTGTATGCCTTAAAGATATCTTTAAGGAAAGAACTCAAGTAAGCACAACAGAGGAAATCAGCTCACACCAATAACTGTAAGTGATCTTTTACCCTTTTCCATATGTTTGCTGTACTGCATAATTGAGTTGCTTATTTATCACTGAAGAGAAACATAGACAAAATGCACACTATTTTTAACAACTTACTGCATATATTTATGCTTTGTATCTTTCTGTCTTTGAAGAGTTCCACCAAGAAAGAGGGCAGTCTGCTTTTCTATGGTAGACTGTACATTATCACACTTCTGGGAATGATAACTGGTAAATACAAACTAATAAGCAACTAATTGGCAACAGTAAGCCAATCTATAGGCATCAAGAGAAACATAACATACTTACACAGTCTCACAACTACTATTACTGTATAGCTACAAGGCAATAATTCTAAATGTATGAGAAACAAGTAGCCCTTACTTTGTATAGTAAACAGGCTATGCTAACTGCTGCATCTAATGTTAGAACACAGCATGATTTTTGGATTTTGAAGGTTTTTAAAGTCATGGTGTCTTTACCATATTAAAGTTCAAATTGAGAATCTAGATAGTTCTTTCAGTCCTTTGCTCAAGTGCTATCATCCAACTGGATTTAAAACCATATCCAATCTCTAAGACACATGATACATGTGTAGCTATATAGGTAAGGATTTATTACGCTCAAAACACATCTTCTGTTCCAAGTAACAAAACTGGATAATGAATAAAAGCTGTTTCTTGAGGCCTGGAATTTGAAGCTGAGGACATCACAAGCTGTCACCAACTAGTTCCTGACAGTTTACTGCAAACACCCAAGAAAGCTCTGAGAAAGTGCTTTGTCTGAAATAGGACTTTTATAGCTCTGGATCTATCAGCGTATCCAGACCGTTTAGTGTTATGAATGTGAATGCCCTAGAGTGGTGCAGTTACAGAACAACTTGCACTCTCACTCAGAACATTGTGATTCCATATTTGGTTGAAGACATTAGAAGCACTAATTTGTTGGTCTTTAAAGCACTTAGTAACTTCAAGGATATGTAACCTTCTTGTACTATCAATGACTCAGGCATGCATCCATACAAAACTACAACTATGTGGACTGATTGGGGGACTGATAGGAGGACTGATACTATAGCCCTCTGCTCAGGAGACATGTCATGTACATAAGCAAAAGTAACAGGATCTTGTGGAAGACCAGAATGACAGTTGAGATGCAAAAACTTATCACAATTTACTTCTACCTTTTTTTTTTTTTTTCATTTTCTTAATGCAGACAAGTACTGTCGCATTTTTTGGTGATTGTAAACATACAATGCAAACATTTCATAGCTGGCTCAACTACACAATGAGACAAAAGAGTACAAACTGGCTGTATAAAGTAACATTGCCAGCAAAGGATTCAGCGTGTAAATCACTCAAATTTCTCAGTCCTTTAATCACTATAGAAATAGTGAGATTTTGTCATAGCTCTACTTCAGAGATAGCCAGAAGAAACTTTCTAAATATAAGCAGTTACACCATAACCTGGTGCCCAGGACGTCTGGCCATGGAAGAAAACTGTCTTCAATCTAAGAAACCAACAAATAGGTTGACGAAGACCACTTTATGTTCATATTAATTCCACATCACAAGCTGAAAGAACAGTTGAAAGACTGCAGTTACAGTCTTTCAGAACATTTAAAAATAATTAACCCTGGAGTTCCACAGCACCTTTTATACAAAACCTTTAAATAATAATCTATAAAATAACTGATATGTATCACATGAAGAACTGGAGAAGTTTACATTCAGCCCTTTGCTGAAATGGAATCATCTCAATTTCTTCTCATTAGAATATCGCTGTAACTGCTTCCTCCTATGTAGAGCACAGCAACAGCTCAACAGTGGATAGTAGCAGTAGAACACTCCAAGGCAAAAGGAGTACAACTTCTAGTTAAAGCTGCATGAAAAAATTAGATGGACAGAAAATAACTATCAAGTTGGAATTTGTTCAGGACTTGGGAATTAATACTTATTCTATGTGAAAACTGCCACGGAATTTTTCATGTGCTTATGCACCTGGGACTTCAGGGAATGATTACCATCTGTAGCATAACACACTTTGGTATAGCAAAGGAAACACTAGCACCTGATTCACATTAATCTTTCAAAACAAGACCAAATCAGCTGTAGCCCTCCTCAGAGATCCTTCAGACTTGCACAATAAACAGTATGACTTTAGGCCAGAGCAACAGTGAACACAGAAAACATAAAAGCATTCTGTTTCAATGTTGACAAATAGTTTATACTTAATCAAAGAACTGATTTAATTTTTAAGCTCTACTGAATATTTCATAAAAAGAAAATAAGAAATAGTCATTACCAAAAATTGGCTCTGGAGAAATGTTCCATGTACAGCTGCTCATCAGAAAAAGGAGCCAAATGAATGTCACCGAATGTTGGGAACATCATTCCTGGTACACAGAAGACAACATAAAGCAGAAAGCCAAGTGTTCAAGAAGCGTTTGGACAATGCGTTTAAACAAATGGTTGAATGTTAAGGTTGCTCTGTGTGAAGTAAGGATTTGGACTTGCTGATCCTTCCAACTCAGGATATTCTGTAATTGTATAGTCCCACAGACATCTCTACAGAGATGTCTTAAGTAGCAGGAGCCACTAGTTCAGAAGAAGCAGTTTTCATACACTTCAGATACCTTAACAGTTAGTTTTATTAATATATGGCTTATTGAAATATGAATATGATAAAGCACTTAGTAAAAAACCTAATCTAGAACAACGTATAGAAGAGAACTCCAAAGCTATTTCCACTGTGAAACAGCAAGAAGTCACAGCATGGTACAATAGCAATGGTGGCTGCATCATTCTGTTAATTCCCCTGCCCTGGGCCCCCTAGATGGTGGTGGTAAAGCTAGAATGAGTGTATAAAACCAGACAATCCTGGACTACCAATTCAAGTATTTTTTAATTTTTTTCGGAAGCTTTTTATTTTCTTTTCTCTATGCAGGATATAACTGCCGTGACACACTCACCACGTGTCTTCAACCATTTTTTGGAATGGAGGTAACTTTCCAGCATCCGTTCATTGAACAGCATATAACCCATCGGTTCAGAAATTACCACATCAACATTCTCAGGCAGGGAGACCTCCTCAATTTTTCCAGACAGAACTATAATCTTGTCAGAAAGGTTGTTGCTTCTCACCAACAGCTGGAGGAAAAACAAAAGCACCCAGCAAGTTTTGACTCCTTTGATCAGCAGAATTTTATCAGAGATCTAGCATTAAACCCCTTATAGCATAAACCAATTACCTCAGTCTGTTAATCAGAATAAAATAGAAGTAAAATCATAGAATCACAGAATAGTTAGGGTTGGAAAGGACCTCACGATCATCTAGTTCCAACCCCCCTGCCATGAGCAGGGACACCACACACTAAACTATGTCACACAATGCTCTGTCCAGCCTGGCCTTGAACACCTCCAGGGTTGGAGCATTCACAACTTCCGTGGGCAACCTATTCCAGTGCCTCACCACCCTCACTGTGAAGAACTTCTTCCTTATATCTAATCTAAACTTCCCCTGTTTAAGTTTGAAGCCATTACCCCTTGTCCTACCACTACAGTCCCTAATGAAGAGTCCCTCCCCAGCATCCTTGTAGGCCCCCTTCAGATACTGGAAGGCTGCTATGAGGTCTCCACGCAGCCTTCTCTTTTCCAGGCTGAACAGCCCCAACTTCCTCAGCCTGTCTTCATACGGGAAGTGCTCCAGTCCTCTTATCATCCTCATGGCCTCATCTGGACTTGCTCCAACAGCTCCACGTCCTTTTTATGTTGAGGACACCAGAACTGGACACAATACTCCAAGTGAGGACTCACAAGAGCAGAGTAGAGGGGCAAGATCACTTCCTTTGACCTGCTGGTCACGCTTCTTTTGATACAGGCCAGGATATGGTTGGCTTTCTGGGCTGCAGGCGCACACTGCCTGCTCATGTCAAGTTTCTCATCAACCAACACCCCCGAGTCCTTCTCCGCAGGGCTGCTTTTTTTATTTTTCATTGCTGCGCCAAAATTTCTAAGACTGGGGCTCACTGGAGCAAACTCAAAGAAATACACTGTGTGGAATCAGCAAGTGACAGTACAAGTACTGTTGTCCTGTAAGAGATTACAGAAATCGGTATCTGCAAGAAAAAAACTACCTACCAGGAAAAGGTGTGTATTTTAAGTCAGTACAAAAGATTACAAAGAAAGGGTCTTCACAAGTCTCTAAAGTTTTAGAAATACTGTTCTTGAGTAAGTTCCATAGTTGTGAAAGGATAAAGAAACTCTGGAGCTGAAAAGTTTTCAGTGAGTATTTTCTAAGCATAAATGGAGCATAGCACTATATTCACAGGAATGCATTTGAATGGGCTAGTACTTACAGCTGGGATACTGGAGATATACTCACTTCCATGGGCATAGTGAACCTTGGGGAAAAATGTTTAATGAATAGCAGAAATGGACCTAAAATTTTATGTTTGATACAGCAAGTTAATTCTAAGAAAAAGAACAACCTTTTCAAAGCCTCTATATATCTACACATAGATGCATATCCTATTTAGCTGTACTGTACTCAGACATATGGGGAAGTATCTAAACCTCTTGCTTTTAAATCATAGCAGAATCTGGGTTCTTCTGGCACAAACATATAAAGAAACTATTATTTCACATTAATCTGAGGTGTCTGCTGGGAGATCCTATAAGGTGAAGCATCCTTTGCAGCAGCACAGTAGGAGATTCATACTGATGTCCAGAGATACCAGGAAAAACAAGTATACACAATCCAGTAAGTAATAAGAAACTCCTTCAGAGTTGTACTTGTATTGATGTAATTGTAACATCAATATAAGTACATATAATTACTTCAGCAAACCTTTTTCAAAACAGTCTGGGCCTTCGGTAATAGTGATGCTACTTTCCACTCATTCCAACTAGAGAAAGACTAATGTCGTTATTAGTTAATTCATTAATACATGAATATGCGAAAGCAGTTAGTTAGCAAAAAAATCAACTCAGAACAACATATAGAAGAGACCAGAATACTTCATCAAGTCTTAACAATTTTATGGTCCTATATCAAATATCTGAATTACTTAGCTTCCTTCAAATGGAGTTAAATGCTAGCTATTAAATAACTTCTTCACATTCACCAGTGGAATTTTAACACCTTCTTGGCTTATAGTAAACCTAGTAAGTATAACATCTGTGTGAAGGATTTGCGTTAAAGCTTGAGTGAATGATATAGTTGATGATTTCCAGCCATAACTTGCTAATATAAACTACATGTTAATATGACAATAAAACTACTAAACAAAACAAATATCATTGTACCCTAGCATGCTATCAATTAAGTAAATAACACTGCTGCCTCTTTTACCAACAGTGTTTGTATCCATTTCTAATAACAGGTTGACAGAATTTATTTTAAAAGTTCTTTAGACCAGAGACCATGTGAGCAGACACATGATGTAAGTTTCATTTTGGAAATTAAATTACTGTTTTGCTGACAGATGAACTCCAAATCTAAAAATAAATAACTCAAATAACAGCTCTGCGGCAGCATGGACATAAAAAGGAGAGAAGTCTAAGTCATTTCAGACCCTCACAGGCTATGGTAGATAACTCACATGTTGCTAGAGGGCAGCAGAACATTACAATATCTCATGCACTGGAGATGATAATATTATGAAAATTTTACTGGGAATAATAGCATGGAGACAGATAGAAATTGCTATTCTGTATTATTATTATTATAATTATTACACAACTTAAAAAAATTATCAATGTTTACTTGTTTTCCTACCTTTAGATACAGCAAAAATAAAACCCAAAAAAACCACTGTCAGTACTAATCCTCTCCTCTGGAGTGTAGCTATGACTTCAGAAAGCTGAAGTTCCATGTGCTTTTGTCATTCTGAAGCTTAACTGAGACAGAAACTGTATGTCCGAAAGGAAGTTAGCTGATGCCAGTTTTAGCCAGAGCCTCAGTGAACAGAAACCTGTGCTTATTCACACAAAATTTGTGCCCCACCAATATGCTCTGATAGTGATCTGAAAAATCAAGGCAATTCTACATCTGCCAAAATCTCAGACTGTGTACGAAGATTGTCAGGAAGCCAAGAATGCCAGTTGAAGCAAGTATTTCACATGCATTAGGACATTGATTTATTTCAGGGAGAAGACCACTTGTCTTATGGCAGCTATTTTTTTTGTCATTATTACAGCTGAGTTAGCTAACAGTTCATATCTAGTTGGTTTGGTGGCAATGAAAAGCTAGTTTTGAAAATTTCAAAAGTTTAATTTTTTTTAAATATTTTTTAAACTCAGAGATCATTTTTCTGAAACTGAAATTTACCATGCATTGACGAACTCTGGTTAGTGGCTCATTATCACATTAAGAAAAGCAATAATCAATTAATTGATATTAAATATTGGAGAGCTAGTCTTCCACAAATTCTACGTATCTCTTTTGTACAAAAGAAAGATTCTAGATTCCACAGAAGTAACAGAAATAATAATAATAACGCAAGTGTATTATACCAAACGCACATAGAATACTGTTAACTTCTACTTCCAGGCAATATTAGTGCAAACCTGAAATTAAAAAATAATCATATAAATAAACAAATAAATAAATAAATCACTTCAGGAAGGCTATAAGTTAACAGCTATAAATTAACTTTTGTCCCAGCCACCTCTGTCTTGTTTGAACTGACCTTACTCTTGACAGGATTACTGAGTTAATTCACCCTCTGCAGCTCCTTCAAAAATGGAGTGTTTTAAATACAGCACATTATTTCTGCCATCACCAATATGACTTTGCTGCTCAGGCAGGTATTTTGTCCGTGCCATTTAAAATATATGCCTTAAACAAACTGTTTCTTCATCTTTTATGCTGAAACCAACCTGTATCTTCATCTGACAGCTTGCTGTTTTTACTAATTTAGTATTAGCACTTTTTGTGCCTTTTTAAAAAATATTATTGCAAATGCAGAACAAACAATAAAGAGCGATGGCAGTATGGCTTTTAGACTCAGTGCTTTTGGAAATCAATAGCAAATCTGTGGCAAAAGGAGAGGAGGTATATCTGAGTGGGTGTGTTGGCAATATTTTCACCTCCACACAGTATTTCATGAATTCCTGCAATCACCCAGTTATGGTCAGCATAATGTGTTTGAACAAAAGGAGTAGTTTCAATATTTCATACCTTTTGTGAAAGTTAAAAAAAAAAAAAAAAAATCCACCCAGCATCTTATGATTTTGTCAGTGACTGAAAGGGGTGTGTTATTTTCAAGAGCCACATTCTCTCATTATTCTCCTGAATTCCAGAACACTGAAAGCAGGCTCATTATAAAATACTTCTTCCTTATATCTTGTATCAATCTACCCTCCTTTCATTTTTAGTGTTCATTATCACCATACCATATAAACCCCACCACACAGCATCTGATATACCAGGTAAGCCAAACAACTTACCACGTAATTAAATACAGTTAAAGTTTTTAGATCTAAATAACAGAAAACAGTAACAGGTGCAGATTTGTTTACTTCACAGAAGATAGTAAAGTGCCCACAAATATCACCTAAACACTACATAGCAAATAACTGCAAACATTATGGTGCTTGAGACAGAATCTTTGCAAGAGTACTCTGAGTGCACACAAAATGCCTCTCTAAATTCCTGTATCTTGCAGGCAAACTGAATCCACTCATACATGAGCACCCCCACAGGAGTCATAACACAGTCCACTCAAGGTTAATTGTCTTTCATTAAATTAATTTTCTTGTTTGGCTATTGCAACAGATTAAATAGCAGCCTTAGATGTAACAAATCTCATATCAAGACAGACAGTGAAGGATTTCACCAGAAGTCATTATTTTTACTTTTAATGATCCCATCGCTAGCTGACCTACGCAATACAGTCAGATTTTCCTCATGCACAGTAGCTCGCTCTTTCTGTTTATCCAAGTGTTCCACGTAGATTTTTTTTTTCCAGTCTGTTAACGTTAATGTTTCCCCTTGGTCCTAGATAGGCTGCTTGGAATCACATTTCCTATTTAGACAAAATAGCTACCAGCACCAGCCATTTTCAGCTTTCTTCTTTTGCTCTCCACTATTTTTTGGGCAAAGGATTTACTGCAGTAGTGAAATCAGCAGATTTAGATTGCTTTCATCTCACTTCATGCACATACTGCTGAAGAGCGCTTGCTCACTATTACAACCTGGTTTGTTAGGCAAGATGTGTTTCAAATGTCTTCCGCTACCATGGAATGCATGTGGCAGGAGCCACCTGCCAACAGCTGTATCTCCAAAACAAGGATTCACAGAGCAGAAGAAAAACTGGTGCAGAAGCATGATAAAGGTACACAGGGTTTCTCTCTCCTCTGCTGAAGTTTTTGAAACACGAAAAAAAGACAGCAGGTAAGCCTTGGGTACATGAATACTAGAGAGAAAAGCGACCCCAATACTACACAGAACACAGTGATGCAGACATGAGATATTCTCCATCGAATACTTAAAATAAATGAGTGCAAAGCAACAGCCAGGATGTTTCCTAATACAGCAGATGGTATGACTTTTCCCTCCAACAGACTTTTCAGATACTCTAGTATTGCACATATTTATGCAGGACACAGTTTCCAACACAGTTTTCAACAGTGATTTCAGGTAACTGCATTGTAGTGCAAAATTTTTGATCTTGTTCTTTCAAAATAAATTTCCAAGTGTGAAGAGGAATTTACTGTAAACCAAACAAATCTATCAGTAAAAAGTATTACAGCATTAATTTGTATAATTTCCCTTCAGTCAGTAGTTCATTGCATTGGTTTCAAGTGTTCTGTATTAAAATAGGAAAAAGAAAAAGAACAAGATTTGTTAATCTCACATTCAATATTATTACACATATCTGAAACAGATTAGCTATAATAAATCCATACAGAAATGAGAATAAATGGATGGAAAGTAAAGGTTTTCTCATAATCCAGATACTTGATAAACCACACTAATGAAATCCTACTGTGGAATATTAAAAGATGATAAATAGTATACCTAAGGCTAACCATCTTTATACTGAATAAACTTAAATTCTGTCCTGGGTTCAGCTACAGCAGTCATTTTTTCTCCTTCTTAGTAGCTGGTGCAGTGCTGTGTTTTTGACTTTCAGTCTGGGAACAGTGCTGATAACACCGATGTTTTTAGTTGTTGCTCAGTAATGTTTACTCTGACCAAGGACTTTCTCAGTCTCATGCTTTGCCAGAGAGGAGGGGAAGCCAGGAGGAAGCAGAGACAGGACACCTGACCCAAACTGGCCAAAGGGGTATTCCATACCACAGCACGTCATGCCCAGTATAGAAACTGGGGGGAGTTACCCGGAAGGCCCAGATCGCTGCTCGGGTCGGGCTGGGTATCGGTCGGCGGGTGGTGAGCGGTTGTGTCCTTTTCCCTTGTTATTCCTCTTATCATTATTATTGGTAGCAGTAGTGGTTTGTATTATACCTTAGTTACTGGAGAGCTGTTATCTCAACTCGTGGGAGTTACATTCCTTCGATTCTCCTCCCCATCCCTCCGGGAGCGGGGGGAGGAAGGAAAAGGGGGGGAGTGAGCGAGCGGCTGCGTGGTTCCAAGTTGCCGGCTGGGCTTGAACCACGACAATTCTCAAAACATATTATGTGTTACTAGATCAGCTGATCTGCAAAATTAATAACAATAATGCTCACACTTCATCTAAATAAGCACAGGCTGTGAGAAAAAATTTGGAGAATTTTGCTGTTGCTAATACTTAGGATTAACACTTTTTAGGAAGTGAACTTATCTTAAGGCATTTAGTTACCAATACCACTTTGAGTGCTTAAATTTATTTTAATCGTATTAGAATGCTTAGTAAATACAATGCCTGAAAAATTCCATTTAAAAATAAGTTCATTCTTTGAACACATCTTTTTTAAACACTAAGAACACAGTTCTGTAAGAAGGTTGAAAGACCCAATTGATCAAACTTTTGAGTTTGATCACACGACCTCCTTGTCTCTAAATTGGAGA
>NW_009917741.1:30142-32669 GCF_000696875.1 Nestor notabilis | reverse complement strand
CCTGACTGCCATGACCTCTCAAACATTGTGGACAGTGGCCAAGCAACTTCATTTGGCAGCTCCTTCAGGACCCATGGATGGATTTCATCAGGTCCCATGGACTTGTGCACATTCAGGTTCTTAAGGTGGTCTCGAACCTGATCCTTTCCTACAGTGGGCCTAAGGTCTTCATTCTCACAGTCCCTGCATCTGCCTTCCAAGACTTGGATGGTGTGGTCAGAGCATTTGCTTGTGAAGACAGAGGCAAAGAAGTCATTAAGAACCTCAGCCTTCTCCAAATCCAGAGTAGCCAGTTCTCCCGATAGCTTCCAGAGAGGGCCCACGTTGTCCCTAGTCTGTCTTTTATTTGCTATGTACCTATAGAAGCCTTTCCTGTTATTTTTGATGTCTCTTGACAGATTGACGTCTCTTCTCCTGTAAGGACCATTAATTGTATTTACATACGACAAACCAGCTTCCTTTCTCTCAGCTTCTTTTCTCAGGGGGAAGAAGCCTTATTTCTACCTTTTACCAGTTAAGTAGCCAAAAAGTATCTAAGGGCCTGTACTAAAGTCACAGCAAGAGCTAGAGGCACTATGAGCAACCAGGTCTGTGGCAGTGCCAACACCGAGCATAACCATAGGAAGAGTCTCCCAGTTGGGTTCATTGATAGTAACACAAAGAGAGCCTCATTCAACCGAACTAAAATAACCCAGCCACCGAAACATAGGGAGGAAGTTATTTGAGAATAACAGTAGCATGAGAATAACTGTAGCATAACAATAATAAACTCATACCCAGGAACACACAGCTACACCTCGATTCTGCACAGGTCTTCCTTCAGCACCCAGACAAGTGAAACAGCAGAAAATCTGATTTCATATTACCAGAAACTGTTAGGCTTTTTGATCTATTTAGGTAACCACAGATGGAGGGAGCTCAGTTTTCCAACAGCTTCACTCAGAGACAGAAAAATTTGGAACCTGTGTGAAGTCCCTCTGCCCCTTACATAGGTCATGGCCATCTGAAAACTCTCTTTGCTTTGCCCATAAAAATTCCTTTTGTCTGCTGTTGCCTGTAATTATTCCTTTCTCTACTATCTGAATTTACATTTTGTGATAGAATAGCTAGGTAAGAAACCAAATCTTTCCCGTACTTCCATTTACATATGTTTGTTTATTAGAACAGAATTTATTTTGGAAGCATGTTCCAAAAAACTCATTAATTATAAACAGCACAGCCAGATTACAAACAGTTTACAGCTGCCCAGTATCTGATGCTGTTCGAAAGCTCCAGCTTCAGCAATTTTTGCATTACTTATCCATTCAGTGCAATGAGATGGAGCCTCACGATCTTCAAATAAACTACTACAAAAAGCCTCAACTAAAAGGAGAAATGGAACACAGGACTACTGGGAAGAGAAATAACACAAATGCTATTTGCATCTCTCACTTTCAGATCACACACACATCATTCAGTATGCAGTAACACTGGCACAGTGACAGTAGGAGAGTCACAGAATCACAGCCCAGCCTCAGAATTTGTTCACATTTTAAGCTAAACTTTTTCCTTTATGACTCTTTAATTAAGCTTGTCTAAAAAGTGCAGATTGCCTAACTTGAGATCAATTACTGACACACTCCACAGACCCCCTCCCCCAAAAGAGAAGAAAAAACTAATTTGTAAAGCTCCATTGATCATATTTTCTTCGTGCTCTGCAGTTCAGTGCAGTGATTTCAAGGACTTCTCCTTTTCCAGGCACAGGCATTCCTCAGGGAAGGAGCCAGCTAGGTCCTCTGACACGGGTCCTGAGTGGCATGCAGAGCAGACATGCACCAGGGTGGGAAACATTGAACTTCAGCCTCAGAAAGTATCAAAAGGCGACTTCATTAAACCTAAAGATTTTTTGCAGTGAGGTAACAGCTTATAGTGTATTGCAAAGAGATATGAGAAAGGGCAGATTTTTCTTATCTTTTGTTATTGGAATTGACCCTCAGGGTCCTTAGGCCTTGGTGAGAGCTTAAGCAAGCTTAGATCAAGGAAGGATTTTGAAATTGAATTTATTCAGATTAGCAAAACCTTCCATGAGAGGATTTACTCTCAACAAGCTGTTGCCAGCTCAGAGCTTAGAAAGCCCAGCACATTTTACTGATTTACAATCAACTTTTTTTCCCTTTTTTTTTTTTCCCCTTAAAAACCCAGGCTGGCCTCATTAAAATGTTTGCAATCAACATTCACAGAGTATCAAAGATTGGCTGCCAAATGTTTATTTATAGGTACTTCCCTTCATTGTCCAGACTATTTTCATTCAGATGACATCTCAGGGGTTTAGGGGAAAAAAAAAAAAAATATATTGCAAATAATGATAGAGAGCGAAGTGTGAGAAGATGAACGTAGTCACAGTGTCAAAAAAGTGCTCTATTTAAATGAAAGCCACTTCTCAGCCACTACTTCATTTCACAATAAAAACAGATCTAGACCTCATATCAAAATGAATCTGCACCCTGGCACTTCACAGGTTTATTTTAATATTTCTGTCTCCAAAAGA
>NW_009917741.1:22646-30111 GCF_000696875.1 Nestor notabilis | reverse complement strand
CTGCTTCATTGGGTCAAGATTTCACCCCATGCTTCCAAAATTTGTATGGTTGAAACTTTTTATATACTTGCACTGGGAACTTTCTCCCTGCACACGTACTTTGTACGAAGTCATACCTCATCCGCTCTGGTGGAAAACTGAAGGATGGCAATGATGACTGCCACCAGGAGGAAAGCACACATGGAAACCTACACCTTGCTGGGGAAGTTGAAGATACAACTACGGTGAACTCGACTTTCTGGGTCTAACACCTATTTTTGTGCTTCAGATATCGAACTGTAACAGCCTACCTCATCCAAATTCTGTACAACTTCAGCTAAACAATAAATATCTTTTAATTAAAGAGTAAAAACCAGAGTGAAAACAACTCATTTGTTGCAGCTACTCGATCTTATGATTTCTTTCCTGGTTGAACCTTAGATGTGTATTTTGTATTTCAATTCTAGTGGTGAAATTCTAACAGTGAAAAGCTAAAAATGGCTTAGCACACTCAAATCATATACTAATAGAAGATGAAATGGTGCAAGGGACCAAACACTGCAGCTTTCACTAAAGCTATTACACCAAATCAATGTAGTAATCACACAGGCTTAATTTCCTCAGCACATAATGGATTTCTTCACATGTATCACTGCTTATATTATTTCTCCAGCTAAACCTGTTTTCCTCAACTCAGACCTTTATGGCTTACTGGCATAAAATGAAAAAATAAACTGCAAGTCTGTCCCTTTCTTACTGTGGGGAAAGATTTTGCACACTACTTGTCTCAAATAATCTTTCAGTTCTGAAAATCTAAACATGCACAGTTTTATAAATCTACCTCAGAGAAATCATTTCATTCCATAAAATGTTTTCACATCTTTAAAGAGGTGTTTTTCAACTGAAAAATGTGGGAGAAATATTCTTCAAGGAATGTTTTTCTATATAAACAAAGCTCAAAACTTGAAACAAGCTTTGCAATGACTTGATTTTATTTAATAATGCATTGCTTTCACATATTTCTAATTCTGCTTGAATTTTACTCCTCTGAAATGAAAGGATTAATTATCAAGTTTTATCAAATAATTACTAAAGATCGGGATAACATTTATTAAAATGGAAGAAATTAAGAGAAACTACTACAAGAGATTTAGAAGTCAAGTCTTCCCTACAGATCCCTGTAACTGTGCTGCTGAAGACACCTGTGTACTAGAACAGCTATTACATGAGGTCTCATCCTCTGCCCCCCTGCTGTCTGCAATACTTATGTTGCCAAAGAACTTTCTTCCACTGACAGAAAAGACTTGGTGCTAAAAAAGTAAAAGTTCAGCTAAAAAAAAAAAATACCCATTTTCTTTGCATGCCTGAATAAGCTGTAATGTTTAAAACGAACAAAACTGATTTTTTTCCCACAGGCAAATGTGGGGGGGTTATTTTTAAGGGTCTACATATTTCGCATTAGTAGCAATTTCTGAAAAATCGTCTTCCCTGCTGTATGATGTGTGCTGAATCTGCTTAAGGTACATGAGATTCCCCTTTGCCCTCTTCCAAAGCATGCACATGCATATGTTATGAAAGCCAGGTTTGGTAACTCTTCCAAATTCTAACTTTGTATACTTGCCTAACTCTAGCCCATTGTATGTGGCATTAGGCCCATTCCTTGTCCGAAAGATTACTGTTGTATGTATACCATCTTAAATGGTCTTTTTGTGACCTCAGTCTGTACCCTGAAACAAATGAAGCAGGTTTTTGGTTGTGGGGTTTGGGTTATTTTTCCTCCTGATGGGCGTACTAGGAGTTGGGGAGGGGAGGAAAAAGAAAATCATCATTACACATGCGGTGCACCAAGGCACACAGACTTGCTTGTGACTGTATTTAAAGAAATGAGCACAAAGAAATAGTCATTGCAGCTACAATAGGAGAAATCTAGTATGCATTTCCAAGGAATCACATTTTGGGAAGAATTACAGAATAATTACACATATGCTTAGATCACGAGCATTCAATGAAGCGGACAATATTTTGAGGATTTAAGATGTTGGTGTTGTGGTCGTCTCTAAGAAACCAAGATAATTCAGACATTCAAATGCAAAAATGCACCATTTGGAGAGTGTAATGCAGTCTGTTCTGGTGAGTGTTACAAATTCGGAAAGGATTCCCTGGCAGCAGACATTAGCCACTTAATACTCAAATCTGTTTCCAAATGTGAAGCATACAACAAAAGTGCTTTGCCTTAATGAAATGTATACTAACACTAGTGCAGTGACACATTAATGTGTCACATTCCCAATGTAAAATATAATTACAACAGATATGCCTGTCTTACAACTTGATGAGACCCATGGATGAAATATTATTCAACTAATGATGCAATAAACCTCCACCTTGGTCCTGCAATTTTCTACCCATAGACAGAGCTAATTTCATGCCAACATACGCAATTGAACTTCTTGGCTATGATTACAGACAGCTCATCATGTCGGTTTGATTTCTGCTACTGCAACAAGCGTATCAGGCCACAATAATTGTCAGCTGCTAATGAACTGGTAGGAAGGACCAGCAGATAAATGCAAATATGTTTTGGTGTCACAACATAAACCCTTGCCATTTGTGCTGACTGTATTTGTAAATACAGAGATGCTACCACATGTAAATTTAAGGAACTTCACATTGTTCTAGTATTTCAAAAGGCAAACCCACTGAGGCACTAGTTAGAGTACAGTAGAGAATGAGCATCTAGCTCTATTTCTACCTATCTTCACTTTCTTAGAGTATATTTCAGCACTGTAAAACGTGAGGAAGTTTTTGCTTCTCTGCATCTCGTCTCATTCCCTGCTCATTGCAGGGGGTTGGAACTAGATGAGCTTTAAGGTCCCATTCAGCCCAAACCCCTCTATGATTCTGTGATTATAATTGAGAGCAAAAGAGTAGCATCATCAGTATGCAAATGATTATTATAGCATTACACATGCAACCCAGAGTATTCTACAGCCAGCAAAAGAAGAAAGGAAGAATAAATGTATTATTACAGCACCTATGATAATTTGCAGCCTTTACAACTAACTAAAACAATGGCCATAGCCTGAAAACTCTTACTCAGGTGAGCATGTTGTAGTACTTACTAGGCTGTTACGGCAGGAGCTTGCTCTGAAAATCATGTAGTCTGAGAGACTACATCTAACTGTTCATTCTGCAAACATTTACTTCTGGGAAGTCTTGCTATAGTGCTTGTTTACGGCAAGAAAAGCCTTCAGACCAGGGCACAGCAGTGCTAGGAAGCCAAGGGATGGTTTTCCATATTTCCACTCTGTCGTTACCATTATGGAACATTTGAAGGCTGAGCCGACCCAAAATGCAGCCTAAGCAGAATAGTAACCATCCCTTCAGAGCCCTCTGTCTTGGCAATACAATGAATCTGAGAAAATACTCTTAATTCTTCTCCCTTCCCTCAAATCACGCCACCAACATAAAATAACAACGTGGTTCCAAGCAATTAGAACAGAATTCCCTTCATTTATACTGTGGTTTGATTAGCCTCTTTGGTCCTCTTTGATTGTGGGCTTTATCACTGAGGTTTACAATTTTTGTTTCAAATGAATCTAAATTCATGAAGTAAATTAAACTTAATACATATATGAAACAAAAATATTCTGTCTTATACTAAAAGCCACAGAACTTGAAGACCCTAATAAAAATATCTAATTTTCATTATTCTAGGCTTGAAGGGTTGTGAAGGTCACAAAATATCAGTGTAGGAATAATAGCCATAAAGGTAAACAATTTGCCTGATGTTTTTAGCTACAGAAACTGTAAATGCCTTTAAAATAATAAACAAAATATCTTTCCTTAATAGAATATATAGAAAATATGGTATAGGATACATTCGCTCCTTGCTATGAAAAGAAATAAAAGTTAAATAAAGTGGAAAACAAAGAGTAAACTTCCTAATTAAAAGAAATTGCTAAACATGAAGTTATATATTTAGTGTCCCATTACATGAGAATATAAATCAGGCAGAATTCACCCAACATAAATATTTGTATTAAAAAAGGCTTCTGCTCTGAATTTGGGAAAGAGAACAGACATTTACTCTAGTAAAGAGCAACTTGCCAGTTCTGTGACTCCCCACCGATCAGATTATGCCAAAGATTTGACTGATATAACCTCTTAATGGATGGAATAAGTATTCCCAGAACATTTCCATTTTCTTTCTCAAATGTAAATTCCAGGAACTTTTCTTGGAGGATACATTTTTGATTTGGCCGTGTTTAGCTGGCAGAGTATCTTCATGTTCATGCCAATTTAGAGTATGATTGTGTTGCTTAAGTCCCTGTGTCAGCTTGTACAACAAGCACATAATACTTATTAACCGTAACTCACAAGAGGATTATAAGTCAATTACTTTAAAAAATATTTTGATATCCTTATAGCCATGTCACACTATCAGCCAACATAGTTTAATCACATATTTTTGGTGTACTTGCTACATTACAATGGCTTTTAAGCAGCACCTTGCATACTTCCATGGATGTTACCAGAGACCTGAGAAAGATGAATAAAAACCTAATTACTGGGACACTGCACTGTTTTGGGAGACATAAAATAAGTTTTTTTAAGCTATGTCTAATCAATTCAAGCCACCATATTTTAGAAGTGACTGAACAAACCTTCTGTTACCTCTTGTTCGTTGTCTTTCATAAGAGTGACATCTCAGTCTCGTTTAATGTCATCTAGTATCTAGAGGTCAAGACCCAGCACAGATTGAACCCCTGTCTGCTCTCACTGGAGTGGGGGGGATGAGCAGGGAAAAGGTGGTAGGTCATCCTCCACTCGTACCGTGCAGCGCCTGGAGATGTTGTATGCCAACACATTTCATTCTCAAGGGCCAAAACCCCCAACTCTGCCAAGCATCAAGTACTCCTCATGCTCACATCAAACCTGGTTGATAACAGTCATGTCTTTACAGCAAATATTTACAAAGCACTTCTAGAAGTGTTCCCACCTATTGATCTTAGACATCTTCCTTGCATCCAGTAAGTCCTATAAGAAGCAATTCCAGGCAAATGTACAAGGCAAAGGTATATCTGATTATATTAGCCTAAACGGAAATAGCAAACGTCTAAGTCTAAAGAAATATATTAAATCCTGCTTGTAGTACCTTGTATACCTACAAGCAGAAGATGGCAACAGCTAGTGGAGATATGTACAATCATCTGTAACATTTTACTCCTCCTTCCCTGCCTAACAGTATTTTGGTCACATTGTTATTAGTAAAGCACAAGAGTAGCTGTCTGGGCAGTTCATGTTTTCTATTAACGTTTTTGCAGTGTTCTGAAAGATTATGGAAAGGGAAGAAACAGAACATGAATCAAGGCTTGGCTGTCAGACTACAGGAGTGAATATGGGAGTCCGATTTGGTTTCATTTTCATGGGGAGTAAAACTGCTATGTCATTTGGTAGCTGAAGTCTTCCCTTAGGAGACATCTGTCAGGTCCCACAATGCTTTTGCTTATGCCAGCTTTATGTTTTAGTAACTGCTGACTTGAGTGAAGTTACCCTTGATGCACACTAGCATAGCTGCATAGACAGCCGACTCCATTCATTCCAGCCTCAACTGGAAGTACTCCATGGGAAGAAATATGTGGGTATCTACCAGCAAACAGAGTAGCAGACTCTGTTTCATACTTGCTGGCCTATGTTGTTGCCTCAGAAAAGCCAGATGCCACTTCTCTCTTACTCAGAGGAGTCCCTCCTTTCAATCAACAGCTAAAAGAATTTCACAGTTCAACCTTGAACTCATTAACTAAATAAAATTTCTGCTAGGAACACCCAACATCTTCACATCTTTGTTATTCAACCCAGTAAATTGATGGGATAGTCCAAGTGAGGACACTTGTGCAGCAATTACAGGATCAGCTGAAGCTTGAAAACATAATCATTGCATCTAGACTCCCCACCCTAAAACTGTCTGCATTATTTTAGCTGATGATTCTCACTGATGAAAGGCAACAATCAAATATGAAATGTATATTTATTTTTTTTTTTTTGGAAAAGAGTATTTAGCAAAGAAAAACTTTAACACATTCTAAAAAGGATTTATTGAAGTGTTAATTTGTCTTGGCCATCCTTTGACAGAAAAGGCCAGTGGCTTCGGAAAGCAACTTTGTATTATCACGTCCTCACTTTCAAACAAGGCTCCATAGGCTCTACTGTGGTTTCCACATTCTCTGTATAGACAGACAGGAAAGCTCTCCAAGCTTGGCTCAGTTTACTCAACACATCCACCAGCAAGGACATATCTATTTCATGAAGTACAAATGCAGTGTTGTGCACTCCCTTCACAGAGCCATGGGGAAACTCAGCACTAACTGTGTTACAATAATCACCAGCTCTGTGTCAGAGATCAGCAAAGAACTTGTAACTTTGGTTACAAGAAGTCAGAAGTTTTCTAAGGTTGCTCAGAAACAGCCTGTTACTTATTCTGGGTTCAGGTCATGGCCAAATCTGTCTGGCACGTGAAATCAACATTTTAAACTAGAGGATGTCATATCTATCCTTAACCTGCTTGCCTGTTTGTTAGGATGCAGGTTGCAAATGGTCCAGGAGTTACATCTCTGCCTGGTGTTAACCAACATAGCATTACATTCATTCAAATTGTCTGGAGATCTAGCCTTGCAAATATTTATGTGCCTTCCAAATACCTAAAGCCTTAAATGTTGCATCCACATTTAATAACAAATTAAGACTGAAATCTAACAAGCTGCCGCTTAGACGTAAACTGGCAAACAGTTAAAATAGAATAAACCTCTACGAGTTCTAGTTTGTTATAAATTCGTGCCTAATAAACAACCAAAACATACAATGCAATTTTCTCCACAAGACCATCTTGCTGTGGAACAAAGGACACTGTAGCACTCTCTAATTTGGCTGGTTTTTCACGCTTTCCCTATTCTTCTAGTGAAATCTTAAGCCATGAAATTTCTTTTTTGTTAACGCAAAGACATGGTAATGTCACGCATTCATGCCCATAAGCATGGAAAATTGATGAAATTACAGTGTGTTCAGGAAAATAATACGCCGATGAGAGAAAGAATCTCTGCTTGTATCTGCATCCTGGTGGCAGCTTTTTGAACAGGTGAACATTTTTTCCTCCCTCTGTGCAAAACATCTCTTTGCATGAATACATCAAATAGATGCCCAGGGAGAAAGGTCAAAGGGAAATAATCATGCAAATAATTAAGATATGAAAAGGTCGTGTATTACGTTCATTAATGCTTTCCACTCTCTTCTTTGGTTGAGGTGTGACTTTCAACTTGACACAGGATAGTGTATGTAAAGCTCTCCAAAAATGGAAAGATAAATGATCTGGGCTTATTACTGCCAAGAAATAGGAAACGCATAGTATGGATAATAGGGTAGCACTCTTCCAAAACTCCTCACAACCTAGCATGGACCATCCAGAAGACTCCAAACCCATGTTCCCCAT
>NW_009917741.1:0-22615 GCF_000696875.1 Nestor notabilis | reverse complement strand
TCCTGGCAGGTCCCATAGGATGATTTGGGTTGGAAGGGACCTTAAAGATTGTCTAGTTCCAACTGCCCCGCCATGGGCAGCACCTCTAACAATTTCTTTGAAATCCTGGTAATAATCTGTAGTTACTTATATGTCTTTTGTCAATCTTGCATGAATTTCAAGCTTTCAGATCTACAAAGGAATCTTTTCCGAGGTAGACAGAATACACTCTCATATTTAATGTGTCCTATTCATGCAGTAGGTATACAAGTGTTCAGGAAGGAGCAGTGCAGTAACAGACCTCTTTTCTCAGAGCCTGGAAAGCTCAGCTGCTGCTAGTGAAAACACTATCAAAAGCAAATCCACACTATTTGTCTTGTCTTTGGGATTTGAAAGCAAGACTTCCTGTCACTGGAGCTCAAGACCACATTCATTAATGTGAAAGTAAATGCAAGACTGAATTTTCCTGCGGGTTTAGCTGCTGCAGGCTGGCACAAAACTAAGATTCAATTTTGGTTAAAGGCAGCACCTAGTTTGCCACAAGTGTGTTTCTTGTTCATTCTGTAGGCATAGGCCCTGCAACAAAAGCTACTCTCTCCTGACACTGCTGTTTCTTGCCTGGCTTTCATCCACTGTCCAGAGTCAGCCACCCAAGCTGGACACATCCTGAGGCTTCTTCAATGGGGATACTTCCCTCAACTTCCTAGCCAAGCAAACGTAGGACTCATTTTCTGGCAGATGCCATCACACCACCACTTTTAAAATCATAAAACCTTTTTGTTTGCTTTTTAGTTAAAAGTCACTTCTTAATGGTTTTCTCCACAACTCTGAGCGGGGGCTGTTTTCTTAAAAGCCGAGATTCATATCTCTTCAGATGGCTCCAGAAGCAGATGTACATCACTTTTCAAGGTCCGGCATAAACCCAGGAGAAGCAGCAACACCACTCCAGATCCCTAAATCTTACACAATCTTTGCATGTGGAAAAAGGAAAAGTGAAACTTTGTGTGTGACACAATCGTGTATTACCTCCTGCACGCATTAGGTAGCTCCACAAAGCATAAGGGAAAAGCAGAACGGGGAGAAGTCCTGTCCTCACCTCCCAGCACACAAGGTAAAGGCAAGGCAATCTGCAAAAATGCTGCAGGAATCACAAGTTATGTTTTACACTACCCATTTCTTCCTTAACGTCACCTTTATTGTGCTCATGCTCATGTTGCCCTCTCGTGGCTGCTTTGGTGAAAAAGCATGACCTACCTCAACCAACTCGACTGATCTGTCATTACAAATGCCTTTTTGGAAGTTCAAGACCAGCGTTTTATCCCTAAGATTGATCCATTATAGCAAGATATTTTATTCGATTAATTCTACCAACATCCTTACATATCTAATTGTTATAAAGCCCCATAACACAGGAGGAGGAGATGACGAGCAAGCTCCCTGCCCAAAAGAGCCATATCCAGCTCACAGCCTGCAGACTCCTTGTGACATTTGAACCTTGCTCTGCTGCCTGGTGAGAGGAGGAAAAGGAGGGGAAACTGAAACCCAGATTAATTGTTCAGTCTCTCACAGTCCTCGCCAGACTGCACAGACCAAGCACTACCAAAGCACAACTTGCTTGCAGCAAGGGAGGGTTTTTCTCCGGGTGCCATGTGCTTTCTGAGCATCTCCCCATCCCAGCCCTCATCTGCTTCCACACATGCACATGCACAGCACTGTCATTCTCATGTTATACAGCACATTAAACACAAAATCACAGAATCCCAGACTGGTTTGGGTTGGAAGGGACCTTAAAGCTCATCCAGTTCCAATCCCCTGCCACGAGCAGGGACACCTTCCACTAGACCAGGTCCCCCCAAGCCCCGTCCAGCCTGGCCTTGAACACTGCCAGGGATGGGGCAGCCACAGCTTCTCTGTCAGGGCCTCACCACCCTCACAGGGAAGGACTTCTTCCCAATGTCTCCTCTCAGTCTCCCCTCTGACAGGTTAAAGCCATTGACCCTTGTCCTGTCCCTACAGACCTTTGTCCAAAGCACCTCTCCAGTTTCTTTAGCCCCTTTAGGCACTGGAACTGCTCTAAGGTCTCCCTGGAGCCTTTTCTTCTCCAGGCAGAACCAGCCCAGCTCTCTCAGCCTGTCTCCAGAGCAGAGCTGCTCCAGCCCTCACAGCACCTGTGGCCTCCCCTGGACTCACTCCAACAGCTCCACATCCTTCTTGTGTTGTTGCCCCAGAGCTGGATGCAGGACTGGAGGGGGAATTCCACAGAGTGCAGCAGACGGGGAGAATGTCCTCCTCCTCCTCAATCATTTGTATACATTTTGTGGTTTTACTCCACTGCTATATTTCAACAGGAAAATTTAAAGGCTTCTCTTATAGATGCCAATGAGTTTCCTTCAATCAAGCCCAAGCATGGGAAGATTCAGAGATTCTCAAAGTTTCTGTTTGCTCTACAAGTGTGAAGCCATTGAAAGCACAGTCAGACTGGAGGCCCTGCAAAAGTCAGACCTAGTCTGTAAGGATACAACCAGTAAAATGAGGACTGTCTGTAGCATCAGGGTTCCCAGGACATAGTTAGGCCACTCTTCCTTGTCCCAAGCCATTCAAGCCCAAGCCCTCAAAGCTGTATAGCTTGTTTTAATGCCCACTGATTTCACCTGCAATTAGCTGGCTTGCTAAATACTCTAGAGATGAGCCTTAACCTCCTGGTGGTTCAGTGATTAAGCTAGAAAGTGTGGATCAGCTCTTTTAATCAGAAGGTGTAAGGAAAACCACTTTATATACGTGAGACATAGATACTATATTCAAGAATAAATAGTGTGAGCAACAAAAAGCATCAGGATGTAGTGCTCAGAAAAGAAAAAAACAAAAAAGAAGATGCAGATTCACTTGTGAGATTCTTTTAGTTCTTATTAAACACTATATAAGTTAGTTTGGGAAGGCTGATAATTGCTATAAACTTAGAGAGTGCCAAAAAAAGGAGGAGCCAACGAATCTGTAACATTGTCAGAACCAGACAAAAAACACTCTCCATCTGTCTTGTGGCAGGAGAATATATTGAAACTATCTCCCCCAACTGTTTCTAGAGCAGATGCTGTTGCATTTCTCTCTGTACACACAAAGGAAGGAAATAAGCAAACACTGTTCACAAATAAGCACACAGTCCTCCTGTGCTGTGTGACATTTACCAAGAAATAAATACACACAGAAAGCAGGTATGAAAGTGCATTAATTTATATCCCTCCACAAAACTAATGCATGCTGAAGAAAACCCTCATGCAGTTGCTAAAACAGTATCACAGCTTCTACTTCTGAAGCCACCAGGCAGACATAATTTACATTTGATTCCACCATGACTTAAAATTTGATAGACACAGGTAGTTAACTCAAAGAGTTTCCATTTCCAAATTCCCTTTTAAACATTTCTCCCTGGAAAGTTTGTCATTTCTTAGAACTTTCACTTCTGCAAATGAGCGAGGAGACATGCAACAAATGCCTATGGACAGTAAACTGAATGAAGTCTCTTTGATCTAGAAGGATGGAAGTGGAATTACAAAGTGCCTCAATTCTCCCCAGTTTCTTTCAAAAGCAGTTTACAAATTTTGTGGGGGGAAATTAGTCTTGTTCATTGGAAGGCCATTACAAGTTCATGGCTTTACCCAAACTCTCTGGAAGGTGAAAAAGAACTCGTAACAACTGCTCCCTAGAAAACAAGGATTCCTTCTGATACTGTACTGTTATATTCTGGGAGCTGATGGATGTTTTTCCTCATGGATGACTAATTAAAACCTGAACCAAGTCTACAGAAAGCGACTAGGTAACTCAGTTGGAGGAGGAGCAGATTGCAGAACCAAGGGTCACCAGCAGCAAGAAAGCTACCATAAACATGGAATGCCTTGGTGAGCTCTTGGGTTCAAGATAACCCTACCCCAGGAAATCTTTCAAAGGAGAGATATGGTCTTTCTACTCTTCTTAAGCATGAGAAGAAAATGGGTGAGTTTAGAGTGAGCATGTGGATGTCTTCAATATCACATAGCATCGTCATCAACATGGTAGAATTATTTTCTCCAGGCCTGCAAAAATATATGAAATTTAATCTCGTAATCTGAAGCAATCTGGGAAGAAGCACTGGAGTGTTCATAAAATATGTAGGTCAGTTCCCAAACAGTGCATTTTATTGATAAGCAGGGGAAGTGGGATTTTGTTTCAGGAGCCAAATTCTTCCCCACCAGAGGAAACATTCCTTTCTTACATGTTCTGGCAAAAATCACTGTGCGTAATACTGTTGACAAAGTGGGTAGATTTTGTAGATTCATGAGGACTGAGAACCACCTTGCGCTTTTTGTCACTTCAGCAGTAGCTCTCTCTACGTAAAGTCACCTGTGGCTGGCAGTGCTTTGTAACTCTCACTTAGATTTTGATTTAAAGCTGTCCTCAAAAAACGATTTAAAATGCATTACGAACAACCCCTGAAATACAGTAGTCACTCCCAGCAACTCCTCAGCACTTCAGC
Organism: Nestor notabilis; assembly: GCF_000696875.1. Classification (NCBI taxonomy): domain Eukaryota; kingdom Metazoa; phylum Chordata; class Aves; order Psittaciformes; family Psittacidae; genus Nestor; species Nestor notabilis. Next base: position 18,129 of record NW_009917741.1, on the reverse strand, counting down.
TGAACTATAGCAAAAACAATTTGTCACAGCAACAGCTGAAACAAGATATGTCAGCAGTATGAATGTCTTGTTCATTCACAATGCAATCTTGTTCAGGGCTGGAGAGAAAAAAATCAGTCCATTTCCAGCATTAGACAACAAGAAATACTCGTAATTTAACTTCAGTGAGGATGCACAAATGTCTGTATCTCATCGGGTTTCTTTGAATACTCCCTGGCTAAATACAGCATAACCCTCCTGACCCAAGTCAAGTCCATTCGTATTCTCAAGAGTTTTAATAATACTTAGGCAAGCATTCAAAATCTCTGTTGGGGTAGCTACCTCTTTTTAACATAGCCAATTAGAGGAATTGGACTCTCCAAAAGACTCACTCTGAGTGTATTTTTGGATTTCATATCTATTTTCCTGCAGTTGTTTAGCATTATTCTATTTGAATTGCTAAGTAACTAGCCCTGCATAGTTTTACGAACTGATCTTGGGTCTCAATATCCAGATTATATTGTTCTCATCATGTGTAGCCAGCTGTTAAGTTAAAATTTCACCCATCATACTAAAATAACTATGGTTCTGTAAAAGCAGAGGGTGGGACATATCTTTTGCTTTATGGAACATAACGTAAACATCTATTTGCCTCCAAGTGTTAGGTAAGATCAGGAACAGCTCAGTTTCCACAGCTTTTGGCTCTGTTCACTCAAAACACTCACTGAATTCCAGAAAAACACACTTTTGGACCTGTACCAAACATGCTGTGGCCAAATGTGAGCAAAAGCAAGTTTTGCTAGGTTTTAAGTTTTGTTTTGAAACATTTGGCCTGGTTCTGCAAGCCTTAAATTTTCTGTTTTCTCCCCACAACTACTACTGTTTTCTTTTGTATCCTAATAAATTTACTGTTTATGTACATTCAGCTTCATTATCTTACTCCTTTTCTCAGTCCATCTGTATGTTCCTGTCCAGCACAAACCTAAGATTGGTCTGCTTTCAACCGAGTTTCAGATCATATGAATTTAGGACTTGACTAATACAGAAAAATGGATGAGGCATATTTCTAGTTTGAGGGAGAACAGACAAAGCAGAGGTGTCCCGTATTACCTTTGCCATGATTAGTAGGAGAAACCATTACAACTTCTTGCCCTTGGGTCTGAGGTGTAGAAGAAATTTATGGCTTGCCTTGGACAAGCAGAGGAGTAGAGAGAGGCATCTCCAGTTCCAGCTAGATTACTTTTAGATTAATTCAGTAGAATTCTTCTCACCCCTCCTTTGTGTTCCCTCTGCCTTTTTCTTCTTTCTTTTGCTATACAGTTTTTCCTTTACAACTCAAATACCCCAAAAAGGAAAAAGTAAATTAATATTGCCTTGGAAGTGACTCAAATTTCTATGTTAGTTCTTAGACCTAATCTGTCTGTCCATCCCATATAAATGTCTGTACACAAGACAACCTGGTCCTCAAAGTTGGAGAGAACAGGGTGGGAGTGTGCCACCTCAGACTATCCCAGTGTTACAGATTTGGGGGAAGCACATCAAGATCAAAAGGCATTTGCTATAATAATAATAATAATAACAACAACAACAGCAAAATCTTCAAAAGCAATAAAGTTTTCCTTAGAATTTTGAGCTTTAGATGTACTCAGGCCCTAAAATTTTCAAAAACCCTCCTCGTAATTGTATATACAACATTAAAAATCATCCCCAGTGCATTTGTCCAAAGAGAAAATAATAGAAAATTCCAACTTTTTGCCCTTTCTGACAGAAAGCATTCCATTTTGACCACCTGATGGGCCCTTGGGGTTAATTAGAAAATCCCCATCAAGAGCTCAAAGGCCAATATCAGCTGTCAAAATCCCACATTCCCCTCTTTCACCTCTTTCAAGTGCAAAACAACCTGTGTCTGAAGATGTGCCAGAGAATAAAAGGGCACACCACAACCACTGTGGGCTCTGACTTAGACCTATTCATGGCCTCACCACTATGAATACAGCAAAATCTCAAATGAAAGTTTTAATCTCCCCACTGCATTCAATCCAAAGAGAAAAGGGCTTCCCTTTTAACAATTTCCCCCCTTAAATCTTTTGTATGGCTGGGCTCCTGAAAAAGCTGAGATTTTGCTCAGCCTCAGTGAGGGCTTTTTGCCATCGAAAGAACTGCACCTAACCCCTTTGTGCCCACATGAGAGTAAAGGTCTGCTCGGACCAAAAGTAACTAATGCAAAGGGCCTTCAGAGGGTCTAAATACAAACTGAACAAGATCAGAGTGAAAAGTGCGGGCATCTGATCTCACCCAACTTGCCTTCCTTACTTTCTTCTCTTGCTCCAAAAGGTGAACATTAAATATGATGAGCAGGGCAAAAGAAGCATTGGAAAAAGAGAGACCTGATGTAAGAGTGCTGGAAGATGAAGACAGAAAAGCCGTGTTATTTCATGTGTTCTGCATCTCTACCTCTCTCCAGATCAGTGATCTCTCTCATTCATACAGGTGCATTACACATACAAGAGAGCTATTAGAAAGCACAGGATCACTGTGATCACTAGCAAATGGCAAAGGCAATGATTTTACTAACTGATTTCCAGGCCATGTGCAGAAACATTAACAGTGTGGGTAGGGTGAGAAAAGCCAGAAGAAAGTGATTTCGAAAGCACACCCAGAAGAATAGGCATCTTCAGATTTGCTACTCTGCCTCTTTGGGTTTGGGGAGGGTTTTTTGCTATTTCACTGCAAACCACACTTTTGAACCCCTTTTCCTCAGAGCAGCACGTTTCTTTCCAAGTACCCCCAGCCTCTGAGAGCACCACCGTGACTCACTTTTGTGCCCAGTCCCTCTTACCAAAAGGAAGGCAGCATGATTTTATATTCTTATGAGAGAACACACTCTCCCCTCTGCCCAGGACAGACTTCCCTTCCCTTCAAGTGATTCTTGTTTTGTTTTTTCCTCCTTATGAGCAGTAACACCTACATTGTACGGGGGGAGACAGCAAGCATTCATACCGCTCAGAAAGCCATTCATTTCCAGGCAGCTGGAGAGGCTGAGAGTTCAGCTTGCCCTCTTCACTCTTGGATGACTTTTGTGCAAAGCTCGAGCTGTAAGTCTTTTCCCCTCATGGATCCAAGCGATTAATGAGAGATGGAAAAAGGAGAGAAAACACCTAAGGGGGTTTGTCTCTCTTAGCAGTTTGTTCTTTTGGGTTTTGTTTGTTTGTAGCTAAATTACTCTAGCTGGAAGGATATAAAAGCACCCATCTTCCTGAGGAAGGAAAAAGGAAGTGATGTTTAATCAATTAACACATTATTGGCCTTTTTCTTTTATACGAGAGGGAAACTAAGGGTTTGGAAATAGCACCTCCTATTCACCCAGCAGTAACTGGAACTGCAACTAGCAGAGAGATCGCTAGCCAAGCAAGACTTTACAAGTAGTGTAGTTTGCTACTGCCCTACTTAGGACATTGACTTACCTCTTTTCAGAGGATGTTTTAGTAGAGCAGAGTTCAAAAGGTCCTGATGGGCGTTTAAGAACCTTTTTGCCCTGAGATTTGTACCTTACTGGCCAGGATCAAATTCCAAGGCAGGAATATGGCCCTTTACACATTCAAAAAAAAAAAAAAAATAAAAAAAAATAAAAAGAGGGAAAAATGAAAAATAAAGAAGATTAACCCCCTTCATAGCACATAGCATCACCCATCTTCCTGTCTCTTCTCCCCTTCATTTACTGTTAATACAAAACCATTAGATTTTGAATTGCATTTTATCATCATGCTTTCTTTATAATAGATATGCAGGAAGGAAAGGCCTCAGTTAAATAATGGTTCACTGTGTCAGGGGCTGTATGAATATATGGCAAGTAGGAGATCTTAAAAGGTGAGTTAATTGCACGTGGGAGCCTGGACTCCCCACAAATGTTAAAGGAAAAGCCATGAAGCCACTGGAAGTGCAAATCAATTGACTTGTCTGCTTGCAACAGACAAACAGAAGGTTTTTAAGCCAGGGAGGTAAATGTATTCTGGCAAATAGTATGGTTTTCAGCTTATAATGAAACAGGTCTCTCTCCAGGCTTGTGTTAAAGGTAGGTTTCTTCCTCTTGACTCTGAGCCATTCTTCCCCTTTGCCTGAGCCACACTTACTGGTTTAGTATCCTGCAACCATGACAAAACAACTGTTTTTAAGTTTACCCTGGGAATTGCATCTCTAATGAGTGGGACTTGAGGTGGTACAAGTCAGTGCAGGACTGGCCTCATGCATTTTAGTCCCATGAAATTTTAGTCCTCACTCTTGCAAGTACCAATTAATTTCAGTGCGATACTCACTGAGAAAGCATTTATAGAATCATAAAATGGTTAGAGTGGGAAAGGACCTAAGATTATCCAGTTCCAACCCTCCTGCCACAGACTGTTTGTTCACTGGAGGAACTGGTGTGTGGGATCTGTTAAAACTGGTTTATGTATACTACTGAATGGGGACCCTCAGTCATTTCTGTTTGATCATTTACACTTGCTCAAGGTTGTTCTCTTCCCTACCCTTCTACAGAGTGTTTTCTTACAATGTCCTTGTCAATCATGGCCAAAATGGGACTATTTTGACAGCATCTAAAACCCACAGTTGGGTGCCACATAGCCCACAGCACCTCCAATGTGCTCTTTGCATAGCAGAGTAGACTGTGCTATTAAGACATGTGCACTGAGGGTGCAGAAGCAGCATGTGCATCACCTTTACCTTGATGGTCAAGACCAGTGAATAGCAGAAGTGGCAGACAGAATACCCCCAAGTATGGTGGCATGTCTCAAGCCTGTGTAGGTCTAAGAGTGACCCATAAGGAGAAAGTCTCTTTTGCTTCCCCTTTCTTCATAGCTCATATAACTTCATAAGAACCAAGCATAACATTTCTCTATTCGGTTTGGAGATACCACTTCAGCTTCTCTTTCTAGTCAATCTCTTTTCTAAATTCTGAATTTATCAGACACCATTAAAAAATCAACATTTACCTTTAACAGCTGATTTAAGTAGTCCCAGGCACAAGTTCTGTGTTGTGATCCTGTTTATTTTCATTTCCTGTTCTGTATCAGCAAGTCTATAATTGTGTAACATGGATTCGTTAACCTGAATACAAAAAATATCCTCTGATGCCAGTGTTTATTCACAAGGGGGTTTTGGGTCTTAGTTTTACAAAAAAGTTGTTAATTAATGGATTTGGGAATTTTGATGGAAACACAGTTGTAATGGGTCATTACACCTAAGTCAAAACCTGGAGCTGAATACCCTAGGAGGAAAGGTATAGTATCAACGAAGCAGCCATGATGGCTAAAATTACAACTCACCTGGCCCTATTTTAAGATTTTAACAAATCTCTTACGTTAGAAACAAACCTTTCATCCTGCCAAGAAGAAAACCTCACAGGATATCTCTACACGAACACTTTTACCTGATTTCAATAGATTAATTGAAGCTCAGTGAAAGTCACACCCCCATAAAATTTTATTACAGATTTTGCCCAATTACTTTTGGCACACTGAAAACTTAAGTTAGTCAACTCATGATACAAAGATTAGATTCAGCAGTAGTATTCTAGATATTGCTCTTTTAAGTTCTTTTTTCTATAGCTTTTGAACATCTGTCACCACAGGAGTGGGGTCAAACCCAGAAATTTCAGCAGTTTGTGTCTAAAAGGCAACAGAGAGGACATAGAGACCTGAGGAGATGATCCTGTGTGGCATCAAATCCAGGTGAATTTCTGGTAACACAAGAGGGTATGCTCGCTCTTCCATGTAAGGAGAGCAACCTCGCTCCACAACGCAACAGAAAAACAAGGCAGGGACCCAGAGAGGGGAACTGTTGGCCTCTTTCCCAAAATACCCCATCCTGGAGCTTCTTATTGCCAGCCAGCTCACAAGCCATGAGTATACCACACATTTAGTTTATGCATATATCATACCTTCATGCATATTATGCTTGTTAGCGCGAAGACTGGTGGAGAAAAACACCGAATTACCTGCTCAGTTGCACCAGTGCAAAGCTCTGATGTGCTACAAAGATTCAAACTGAGCTGCACCCATAACATTTTCTTGAAAATAGATTAGAATTATTGCCAACACATGATTACCAGGACAATAACGCAGAACGTGCTAGCAACACAAGTATGCTACTTGTCACAAACTACAGCATGGGAGGTACCTAGATGATAATGAGCATGGAGGATCTTCTGTCAGCGAAAAGGGAAAACAAGTACAATGGAGTACTGTTCACTGAAGAGAAAGGGTTGTACTCTGTTTCCTGAATTGCTGTATGATCTTCTCTCGGAATTGAGCTTTATCAGTTGTGAAGGCAAGCAGTGAATCAAGAGCACCTTTGGCTTAGTCAGAGCTACCCAAGATTCTGAAATGAGTACCATAGAATAGCTGTCAACCTGCCATAGGTGCCAACAGGAAAAGATGGGAAGTATTCGTACTGAGTCTTGATACCATATGGTTCAACCAAGAAGCCTACAATCCACCTAGAACTCAATTATCTGTAACTTAGCCAGCACTCTTGCAATGTATGGCTATGACTTTAGACTCCCCATTTAGCCACAATTTAAAAATCACTTCCAAAACCTCCTCTTTGGAGTACAAGTACAATTGGACAAGTACAATCCTTACACGCTTTTCTAGTTTCTACATCCTTTCATGGTGAATGGCGCTTCGTTATCTTGTGCAGGCAAAATATTTTAGATAAGATCATGCCAGAAGTATGATACAAGTTCTTCTGATATGATAAAAAATCCTCTGTCAAATAAAGACAATTTAGTGAGAAGTTTGAAGTTTCTCATGTCAGACATGGTGATAAGTGCAGTACAGAGACAATAAAGACAAACTGAACCACTCCTGATCTGACAGGCAAGTACCAGGGTATCTGCCTATTTGCAAAATGTCTCGTGTTTCCATGTGAACACTGCTGAGCAAACTGATGCCCCTTCTTAGGAATGATTTAATTTATATGCCCTCAGAATGAGGTCATATCAATATCATGCATGATCTCTATCAGCTTTACAGATGCCTTAACCTGAGAACAGTTCAAGCTCTTTGAAAGCTATTCATACTTGGCAGATTGATATAGTAACTGACAATTCACCGCCATCCAAGTGTATCTGAGAACACAAAGCTCACATAAATATTGTTGAGCATATCCCATTGTTGGTTATTTACTTCTGCCATTCAACTTTCTAGAGCTCTGAGAGGAAGACCGTTTCTCTCTGTGTCATACATCTGACTTTACCCAGCAGACACGAAAAGCTCCTTGTTTCCTTTTTACCAGTAATGAACTGTGCTAGAAATGTCAAACACAGGTTTGTTCAGCCCAGACCAGCAACATAAAACATAGAAGAAAGGATGAACAGGGACCAGAAAGGAAGCCTGGCTGCAAGATTGGCTTTGCAACTGGCACAGAAAGAGCTTGTAATGGTGTTTCTACAGTCAAAGAGCTCCAGAAGAAAGTACAAAGACCTACCTGGCACCTTTTCTTCTGCAGTTTCATAAGCTGACCTGCCTGCTTACCCAACCTAAGCCCTTACCAAAGGCAACTGTGAGCAAACAGCTTGTACAGCACACAAGTAGGATTCTCAAGTGGTTTGTACTCATGGCTTTCCAGTTCAGAAATGCCACTTGTCCCCTTTGCTCTGGATTTATTTACACTCACCTTTGCCCTTCTCTCTCTTTCTCTGACAGCTCTGGGGTAGAAAGACATGAAGAGAAGAATAAAGGATGAACAAAACAGAGGGAAAGTGTGCAAAACTCCTCTCTTTCAAACTTACCCTGGACCAAATATTTGTGTCTGGTAAGTCCAGCTGAAGAAAGTCAGATGCACTCCCCCTTTCTAACTTTGGAGAGGGATTATTTCCTTTAATTCCCCATCATGCACCTCCCTCACACCATAATTTCAACTGAAAAGAGGAATCAAATTAAAAATAGCTATGTTGTTTTGTTCCACCATAAACCCCATTTTTAAAAATTGCCTTTGTTTTTTTCACTTGATGAATTTCTCATTGAGTTAGTGAACCAAACTGGCTCAAAGAGGTCAAATGAATGCCAGAACTGCCACAGCTGAAACCATAGACTTTGGTCAAAACAGACAGGAGAGCAACTCTACCTTCCAGCACGCAGCACAGAGCTCAGCCTCTTTGCCTAACAGCACCCTCTAAGCATCACTTTCAACTTGTGCGACCTGGACAGATAGGTTTCTTGTAAACACATTAAACAACTTTGAAACACATCAGCAGTGCTCATCCAGCAGCTTTTTTTTTTTTTTTGATCTTTATTTTTGTCACATGTAATATTATTTCACAAGTTTGATATGAAAAAAGAAAAAGCTGTCTTTTTTTCTCTACTGCTATGCCGCCCTTAATGTGAGTTATTGGAAGTAAAATCAGTTAATATCCAAACTGCAAATATTATGCAGCAAAGGTACAATGGAGACACAAGATTAAGCTTGCCTTTAAGCTGTAAGCATAAGTGATTTCATGTATATTTCTGGTGAAGTATGAAAAAAGAAGTAGACCTATGTCTTAAGTGTCAAAAAAACTTCTTGAAATAAGTACTATGAACACTATAGCCAGACCTGACTCTTATTCCAGAAGGAATAAGGGAGGTTCAGTAAAGTTAATCAATTTACATCATTTTACTCTGCAGATAGGACCGTGAAAAGAATCCAGGAGCCTTGGTGTCTTGTACTGGCTTCAGGGCATTTAGGTATGTCTTCCTTTCACCGCCTCAAGGTAAACAGAAGTCTTGTATTTGTCTTAAGTACTCAAGGGTAATTCAAATGGGTATGCAAGCACAGAGACTCTATTTCATTTGCCTTCAACTTCCCCCAGATTAAACGATCAGACCTACATCAATCATTGGGTGTAAAAGACATGGAGTAATTGGACTAGAAGCTTGTCAACAGACTGAGGGCTTCTGTTCAGAAAGCAGATGTCTTTGCTTTTTCTTGGTCTTGTTTATTCTTCATAAATACCAGAGAAAGACAGCAGAGTCACTATTATCTTGTAACAACATTCTGTTAATCAGGCATGTCATTTGCTTGTATGGCCCAACCTTCTGCAGATCCCAGACATTCCCCTTCCACAAGAATTAACCACAAAAATACTGCAATGTAGCTGCTTTATGACCATGGCTAGGATCAATTTGTTTTGTGCTTTCAGACACTGATCTTGCAACAGTGAACATACAGACACTATAGCAGGGTTTGGGTTTTTTTACATAAGTAAGAGGTTTTGACCACCGTCTTTCCTTTTTCAATGGAAGTTTGTCAAGATCTTTTGCCTAATTCCCAACAGCATTCAAGTAAGGAACAGCACATCCTTCCCAAACTGCTCTGAAAAGAAACCAGCAGGGTGAAAGCCTGGTAAAAATAATAATTACATTAGAAGCATGGGATCGATGGGTGGAACTGAGGGAAGAAAAAGAAACAAACAGGAAAAAGACAAAACAAAGCTCAAAAGTTAGATGCAGTAACCAGAAAATTTAAGAAATAAATATGAAGTTACACATTTCAAGCTGAGCTCATTTCTTGCACGCATACAAGAAGGCTCAGAGGGGACCTTATCACTCTCTACATCTACCTGAAAGGAGGATGGAGCCAGGATGTGGCTGGTCTCTACTCCCAAGTGATAGGACAAGAAGAAACAGCCTCAAGCTGCAACAGGTGAGGTTTAAACTGGGTATCAGGAACAATTTCTTCCCCAGAAGGGTGTTCAGGCATTGGAACAGGCTGCCCAGGGCAGCGGTGGAGTCACCATCCCTGCAAGTGTTCAAAAACCATGTAGACAAGGCCCTTAGCACCACGGTTTAGTGGTGGCCTTGGCAGTGCTGGGGAATGGTTGGACTTGATGATCTTAAAGGTCTTTTCCAACCTGTTTGATTCCATCGTGCTAAAACTACTCAGGCCTGTTTCTTCAGGTTAACTTTCGGCTAGGACACTGAGAGAGGCTGGCATGGAATCTGTTAAGCACCAGGGCTGACGCAGAGGACTCACGGGCTTATGCAGCCAGGAGCAAGGGGATGAGGCAGGAGGAACCAAACCTTCTCCATCCAGCTACAGTCAAGTGTCAAACTGGCTGAGGAGCCCTGATGGGAAACATCCCTGCAAGTCAGTGCAATACCACTGGCATCAAGGAAGCCTCAGCACAAGATCTGGCCCGAGCTGTGCATACCCAAGACATCCACAAATGCCAAAGTTCAGGTGCAGCTGGCAACACTCCTACAAAATCCCATTTCCCATGCATGAACACACTCATAGACTATCTACAAATCACAACATCACAGCCTAGAACATGAACAGCTTTAACAACATCATTTGCATTAGCATAACTATAACCTGCAACATCAATTTGATTCTTCTCCAATATCTGGATTCAAAGGTTTCATTGGGAATAGCCGTTGTGAGCTTTCTCAGCCCTTAGATGAAAAGGCACATCTCTTATCCCCAGTGTCTCTGCTTGAAGTCTTTAGATATTGGCAGAAGCAACCAAGCTCAGAGTGAAAAGTTTGGTAGCCTGCAGTAGAGGCATGTTCACTACAAAACCCCAACATGTTTAAAATTAATTGATACTTTAAAACTCAAGTGAGTCAAGAAACAGCCCAACTTTTCTGCAAATACTCAACTACCTGTAGACAATATGGACCTGGAGGTTTGGGGCTTTGAGCAACCTTCTCTAGTGGAAGGTGTCCCACATCATTTACAAAAGAGTCTCAGTATCTATGTGAAAACATAAAATCCTTTGCCAAACAAACACTACAGTCATGTGGATATTGAGGAGAGAAAAAAACCAACAAAACACCAAACAAAAACCCAAAACCCTAGATAACATTTTATACAAGCAATATTCACAATATTTCACCTGGAAATTTAGGCAAAAAAAGGATGTCATAGAATAATGCTTGTGTGACTGGGCATGCACGTAGGTGAACACCCCCACCCCATGTATATTGTCCTCTACAAGGGTAGATGCTTCAGGTGCCATCTCCAAAAGTGAAATGTTGGAAGGACTTGTTGGGGAGGAGAAAGAGCCCTTTATCTCTTCAAGCCTCTGCTCAGCAACAGCACTGAGACCCATTCTTTCCCGTCCCCTTGCCATGTTAAGATGTGTGTGGCCAGCAGACTCATCTTCCATTCCCCTATAGCAAATGATAACACACAAATTACATTTACCTTTAAGTGAATTTGGTTCTCCTAGTTCTTTATCTCCCCACATAGCTTTGCTGCAGTTCAGCATTTACTCCACCTACACAGTATGCCCATTTTATTTAGGCTTCGTTCTTATCCAGTATCAAAAATGATAAAGGATGCTATTGTCTTAACAACTGAAAACAACACTACTTACTTCAAATACAAAAATGTAAGTGCAACTAGACATCAGATCACAATCTTCTTTCAGGAGGGTGTCATATTTCCGTGTGAACAAATGTAGCCTTCGATTTTACACATCGGGGTTTGGGGGGGGAAGAAATGTCTTCAGGAGCCCTATAGAGGTGCTTTTGCTTCCCTGACTTCTCACACAATATTCTTTCAAATGAATTTAAAGCTTTTCTTGTCCAAATCCCTGCAAAAGTAACCACGCTGCAGTTTTTCTACTATTATGCAAATAGATTAATCAGCCAACGCTCCAGTGAGAATTAATTTATATTTGAATCAAATGAGGTCTTGGATTCTTTATAGCGCAACCCGCGGGCCAAGGCCTGGGCTAGGTAGCAACCTCATATTATTCATTTGACGAAATGTGAACTGACATAAATACCATGGCTAACTTTCAATCCGATTACCCCGTTACCTCACATCAATGCTCTCCCAGCCATCAGACTCTAGCGTCCCTCCTTTCACCAGCCCAGCCAACAACTGACAACTCCTCCCTGATAAACAAGCACCCACGCCACCACCTCGGGCCCCCACTCTTAACCCATCATCCCTGCTCAATGGCCCTTATTCAGCAAGGTATTTTATTTTGTTTAGCCCCCGTCCCCCCCAATTCTTACAAACAACACAAAAATACTCTTTGGCTGAGTCTGAAATTCAAAGCTGCCCTTTCAGAGTACTTGAGGCACTAACAATAAACAGACAAAAATATAGGAGCATCATGTCCATCCATCCATAGATAAATATACACACATTTAATACATTCACCAACATCTGTTATCTTTCATACTCTCCTTAACCCTTAAAAAAAAAAAAAGTAAAACAATGTTTTGGGCTTCTATGTCCAAAGGTCAGTGTAAAGTGAACCCACATTTTACACAGCACCCTTATACTAAACTCGTGTTGACAACCACTAAATTCTTTTTACAGCCCTGCACAGGAACTTGTTTTTTAAAAAGATTCCCCTCCCTCCCCGCTTTTAAAACTGTAAGCATTTAAAAAGCTTGGCTAAACAATCTACCAGGTGTGAGAAAAGCCTTTTCTATGCAAGCAGCTCTGTGTCAGGAAACCTACGCTTTGTAATTAGATTAGCAAGCAAGGACTGAATAGTTCTGACCAAAACATCCCCCCCTCGCATATTGTTTATAGTGCATAACTGATAACTTAGCTTCTCTAGGCATGGTTAAAACCTACTTAAACATGGGAGTCCTGAGCACTCTGGAGTTTAAATGAAGAGGAAAAGAAAACAAAGTACACAGTCTTAAAAAGCTATAAATTATTACTTGCCTGTCTTGCTTAAACCAAGCTTTATTTGGGAATATGTCATAAAGCAAATCCTATGATTTAAATGCAGCTCTTCAGGAGAGCATCGTTTAAAACACATCTAAGCTAGAGACTTAAAGATGTAATTTTTGCCTTAAGGACATACTTCACAGTCAACAGGATGGGAGAGAATGAAGACAGTCCTTTTGGCCACATGGCCTCAGCTCCAGGGGACATCCTGGACCCCTGGGCATGAGAGCTGCAAAGTTCCCAGCCCAGCAGGATGACTTAAGTTGTGTGCCTTCATGGTTTTCCTATGTGGCCAACCAATCTAGCTGTTTTCTGGAGTCAGTTTCTCAACATACAAAGCAGATCTGAAATGCACTGGCTTCACAGAGACACTAAAAGCAGGGGGGAAAGGAGCTGTAGTATGTTAGAGCACATCATCCCTACCTGCTTCTTCAAGAGAAAGGCTTACACTCATATGGGTATGATGTTGAATGGAAAATAAGCCAAGACAAAGTTATTCCTAAAGCTTTTATACAAGGCCTATATATTTTTCTTGGGAAAAGTAAAGCTGTTCCACAGTCCTGCTCCATCAGCTCAGAGGACAAATATCTTAGTTTGGAATTTTGATCTCAGCCCAGTCCAGACCAGAGTCAGTCCCATTTTGTACTGCAGAGCCTTAAACCGTATGCAAAATCTTGTACAGATAATTTTTGCAAAGAAAGATATCCAATTATGGATCCTTCTGCTCACATCAGTCTACCTTGTAATTCCCGTGGTTATCTCATCCTTCTCAAAACAATCTTTTAAATAATAGTGCTAAAACCCCCTCTCTTTGAAGGACAGTGTAGAAATAGCAGAAGATGGAGGACATCCTCCATTCTTCCTCTCACAAATTTGGAATCACTTGCCGTACGCACAGCTGTCAAGACAGCAATGGATGAGAACTCCTCCGTGCTGCAGTAACTGTCTGTAGGAGCAGTACACTTCCAGCAAAAAGGGAGGACAGACAATTTCTTGGTGTGATACCATTAGGGAAAGTTTGATAGAGGTTGATAGGGGAGGGAGTAGACTTCCATTCAAAACCTAAGCCAAAACTATTTAAAAGACACTAGAGAACTACCTCTCAGCCCAAGACATCCACGAATCTGCTAGATGCAAATGTAACTTTGAGCTACATTAACCTCCTCTTTCCTGACCTTTCTGAGTCTGATGAGCAGCAGCCATATCACGGCTCTTCAAAAAGAGCTGTGTCCTGTGCCAGGACAACCTGACCTTAGCAGATTTCCTCAAGTCAAATTTTAAATGTGCTAAATCCCAGCCAATGCCCCTAAAAACCTTTCTAGAGAAACAACATTGGATGTTGTCCACCCTCTTAAATTTTTAATGGAAAAATGGAAATAGAAAGGAAACAAAAGACAGAATTCATGTCATGAAGACAGCCAAAAATGTGACTGCAACCACTAAATGGTGATTTTGTTAAGTCATTCTCATTTCTACAGCCATGACAAAAACCCTAAGAAAACCTGGTTTGGACTATGAAGATCCCATTCAAACATCCTGGCTGGCTAATTCTAAACTTTGGTTGTCTTTGATATTTCCCCCTTCAGTATCAAAACACCCCTGACAAAGTACTGAAAAGAGACAAGTAGATTCAAATTCTTCTAGGGCTTAACCCCACCGCATTGAAATTAGCACGAGTTTTGCCCCTGACTTCAGCCCTGACAGAACGAGCAACAGTCTCAGGCCAAAGACATGAGGAAAAGCTTTTCTACAACTTTCTTTACATGTTTGTATTCTCCTTAGTCCTCGAGATTTCCGTTTGCCTTCAGAAAGCTGAAGACATAAATGGGCAATGCATTCTACCATGTATTTATCCAACCTCATGGCTGGTGGAAAACAAGTAGGGTGGTTTGGGTTTTTTTTCCTCTTTATCAAAAAGAAACACAATTTTCTGAGAAGGAACATACCTTCTACAGGTTGGGAAATCTCACATAGGAAAGGTTCTGGTCTTTGCTATTTCAAGTTTTACAAGTGCAAGGGAAATCAGAAGCTCATCAGCTTTTCCCAGTGACAAAATGGAAGACCCCTTCATCTCTGAACATCATGATGCTGGACTTCCGCAATGCAAAGCCCAGAAGAAGGGCAGTCCTGTTCTAGTCTCCACAATGAGCCAACTGTTTTCAAAAGAGAACAACTCTTTCTCAGGGCTGGAGAACCAGTGCAAAATTTATTGGCTCTGCAGGGAGCCATTCATCCTGAATTCAGAGACCTCCACTTAAGAATCCCCAAGAAATGTTTGTGATGCATAAGACTACAAAGCTACTCATTCCTCAGACATTATTGCTCCATTCACCAAGTTTTTTTCTACCTGAAGCACTTCACTTGATAAAAAGCATCCCCAAAGGACAACAGAAATAGAGCCACCTTCTTTCATCTGACTTTCCAACTTACATAAAGTAACCAGGAGCAGAGCACACAGACCACACAGACCAGAGCTTGCTAACTCGTTTCTCAGTGGCTCTACAAAGATCAACCCTGAGAGACAAAGTCTGTCAGTCCTCTTCCATCAGAGCTCCAGAAACGTAACATACTCCATAACAGCATCCACAAGAATAACTTTGTGTTTCTGGAAACAGCCAAGCGTTGCACCTTTTCCAAGGAGGCCTGCACATATTGCCTCTTCCCCTATGGATGCAGAACAGTTTGCAGCAACCTACAGACATGAATATAGCTATGGTCAGGGGATGGTCTGGAAGAGAACCATTTAACCACAAATCCATTTCCTGAATGGACAAGGTCACCAGTGTAATTATTCCAGGGTAAAATCACTAAATGCCATGGGGATTCAGTGATCAAAAACCTCCCAGAACTCACAAATATTTGGTTTAAGAGATTCTCCCATTTCAATTACAAGAGCATCGCAATATCCCAGTAAAGCAATTTTGTACTTTTCCTTGTTAAATAACTGTTACAGAGTATTTGAGTTTCTCTTCATTCTTTATCAGATGCCTTTTTTTTTTGGTACTACCAAAGAATGTATAGGTTAATCTCTGCCAAAATAACTTTCAGTACCTGCACATAGGTCTCAGAAAGAAAAACACTGGGTTTTGAAGATGATACCGTCAAATCAGAAATGTGCTTGCAACGCTACTTTGTGCTGAGAACTTGATATGTGCATGGCCAAAGCATTTGCA
This sequence comes from Nestor notabilis, assembly GCF_000696875.1. Lineage (NCBI taxonomy): Eukaryota > Metazoa > Chordata > Aves > Psittaciformes > Psittacidae > Nestor > Nestor notabilis. The sequence goes on along the minus strand of NW_009917741.1, from coordinate 2,296 downwards.
CCAGAGGGGAGAATATGGCTCTCTAGACACGGTAATACACCACAGCACAGGTGACTGATACACAAAATCCACTCTGCCATGTACCTGGAAACCCCCAGGACAGCCGTTTCCCCCACTGGATCACAGCACCTGAAGATATTTTCACCTAGAAGTAGCAACACAAGCCTCCACCAACATCTCTCTTCCAAGCCTCTCTCAAACTTTTGCAGAGAGGCTTAAGCCCAAAGGAAGTCTAGTATCAGTTGGCTGGCATGGTAGAAGTCGAGACATTTAGGGCTAATGGTCTGGCCCTTTTAAGAAGAAGTGTAGAAATAAGAAGAGGTCCTGGTTTAATCCTACAGGGTGGTTAAATACTAATTCTATTCCTGCTCTAAGAGACAGACAGAAAAATGCCAGGTTTCCCAAAACCTGCCCCAGGACACATTCAACCTCCTGTTGGATTGCCCTGACAGAGCCCTTTCCTCCAAGGAAAGTTGTCCTTCCCATAATAGCCTGAAGAATGGGGAACAGAAGTGGGACTTCATGAGTGGAAAAGTATGGGATCCTCAACTCCCAGCACCTAAATTTGCCCACTGCCTAGAGATTCCAGTGAACCAGAGAGCAGAGAAACTTGCTACTATCATAAGCGAAGGACCACCACTTTGAATCATGGAATCAGCTAGGTTGGAAAAGACCTTTAAGATCATCAAGCCCAACCTTTACCCCAGGACCACCAAGTCCACCACTAAACCATGTCACTAAATGTCTGGTTTGTGGCGAGCTGGTAGGAGTAGATTTAAGACCTGGCTTAAAAGTCAAAAAGATTTTAAATTCTTCTGAAATACATAAGAGGAGAAAAATACATGTTTGAGAAAATAAACAGGAAAGTGTCATGTTCTCTCATCCTCCACACTTCATTTGCACAATTTAACTCGGAAATCCTTGGGCAGAGACCACAACTGAAACAAAACAGGACCTTGGCCTCCAACATCCAAGAATCTGAACAGCCACTGTCCAACTCCCAGCTAGTTTCCACAGTGCTAAGTAATCATGAAATTAAAGGCAATAAATAAAATACCATATTGCATTTTGCAAATCCTAGCTCTCCAAATCTTAGCTTATGGAAGAAGCTGGTTCTAGGAAGGTTGTGAGGCTGTTTATTAGACAGTGGAAGGAGAAAGAAGAAGTAATAACACCAGGTTATTTATTTTAAAAACAAACATGGAGGTTGGGGAAAGGATAAAAGGATGAACATGGACGAAAATAATCAAATTTGGAAGAAAGAACACAAATTAACCAGGTTTTGAAGGATTTAGTAAAGCAAAGGAAAACACAGACACTAAAGTTAATTACTTTTGACATGAGCAGATCATCTGGTTGCATTTCAGGCTGCGTACACTCTAGGCTGGCCAGCCTGAATGGCGAGGGAAAAAGAAAGTAACTCTTTCCTCTAGGTCCCTTTGCCAAGTCTGGGCTGTGCGCTCTGTCCAAGATCCCTCTTTCTTTGCGCTCAGAGAGAGAGGGGGAGAGGAGAGAGAAACACAGTTAACCACCTGTCAGGGCTGAGGACACAATAAGGCAGCCCCCAAAAGAGCTTTTCATGCATGCGTAATATATTTGTTCAGCTATTCACTTAATGAAGCTGATAAATGTGATGCGAAACAATAGTCAAGTTAATCTATTTAGTAAAATGTTTTGAGACTCTCAGGCAATGTTAAGGAGGGTAGTGTGTTCGAGGACATTTTCATTTCAATACGCTCATCTCTTCCCTCTTGGGGGGGGGTGGTGGTGTTCAAGCAACCTATGTGAAAATAATTTCTTATAAATGTGTCTTTAATGGGTTTAATTCATCCTTGCCAGCTGTTTTTTTAGCTATTTTGTAAGAGCAAAACAAACGTGCCAGGCTTGGAAAGCTAGTTAAAATTAGTTTCGGTCACTGAGGCCAAGCTATATTTCCTGCAAACCATCTGCTTGATTGGCACAATAGAAGGATTTTCAAGAAAAGGAGGGGGGATCTAGAAGAGCTTTGAACGAACCAATAGTTACTGTTCCTTCTGCCTGAATTCTAAAGGTGAAGCCTTAGGTGTCTTAATATCCCTTCACCCCGCGGCTTCCATTCAAGCTCCCGGCGAACTCCATGAGCACCATTAGGGAGCTCGGGGACGGTGCAACCCTCCCCGGGAGAAAAGAGGAAGGGAAAAAAAAAAACCGAAAACATAAAGAAAACTAAACAAAACGCACACACACGCTTTTCCTCCGCGGCTCCGGGGAACGATAAGCTGCTGGATGGCTGTGAAAAGCGGGGGAAGGAGGGGGG
>NW_009917740.1:48512-76066 GCF_000696875.1 Nestor notabilis | reverse complement strand
CTGCTGTAGCTGAACCCAGGACAGTAGCTAACCTGCCAACTTTCAGCTTTGGAGGGCTATAAGGCCCTATATGTTTGTGCTTTTAGTGCAGTTATGAGTGAAATGAACCATCACCTGCTGAAAAAGATAAATATTACTTTACATTTTGGATTTGTGAGGAGCTGAGTTGTCAAATGTGTAAAGCATGGTAAAAATGTATAGATGAAAGGGAAAAAAATGAAGTACTTCTGCAAAGTGCTTTAGGGTAGGTGAAGTACAGAAATATTTTTAGCAGTATTAATTGAGGTACAAGGAAAATTATGCGGCATATTCATTCTTGTGCGCTTTACACAGTCGGTATTCATCGTCAGTATGGGTTTGCTGGTGCACAATGGAACCAACTCAACCAGTGAGATCTACTGTCTTTTTTGATACAGCTGATATGAAGAGGATTGTTTGCCCTTATCACAAAAATACAGACTGATCACATGCAATTTTTTTCTGTAAAATCATGTGCTGGTTCATCAGACTCATGAGAAATTCAGAGTTTAGCTTAGCTTAGTTTCACTCTACTGCTTTGGAACATTAAGGCAATGGAGTTCAATTCACAGGCAGGAAGAGCACACCTTCATGGTCAACTCCAGAGCAAGAACAGAATGGTCTGCTTGGAGTCTACCTGGCATCTTCCCTACAAATCAGAACATACCCTCTACTGAGGATGTAAAAAATGGGAGAAAAAGGGAGGATCTTCTCATGAAGGATGATAAGGAGTGAAAACCCACAAGCAAGCATTAGGGTGGATTCATTGCTTATTCTTTACAGTTGACAGCGCAGAGCGAAAACTGCATCATCACCAGAATGCCCTTCAACCGTTTACTGATGGCAATGCTGCTGCTGCTTTGACTCATTCATTGTTTCTTTTATTGTCTCATGGCTATTAAACATATGGGGAGAGTGGCTGGCAGCAGCCCAGCACTGGAAATCTTTGCCCCAGCTGCAATTTGGGAGCAGCCTGTAGGTCAGCATGCTCAGAGAGGGACAGAAGGTAGGATCCATCCGGAAGCCAATACCATAACTCTGCTGTCACAGATCACTATTGTTATTACAGCAGATCTTGTAGAAGTGCCCCAAATCCCCACACAATAACAAGAACCTGTTTTCTGAATACATATTACAGCACAGTCAATTCCTGTAGGAGATGCGGCACTTTAATGTGAAAATTTCCTCGTTCAATCTTCACTTGTTCTTTCTGAACCACTGGAGCTGCTCTTCACTGCAGAGAGGTCCTACTGTGCCCTTTCCTGATGTAAATCACATTACACTCAGCTAGGATTCTCCTGCCTGTTTGCTTGCCAAATAGACAGGAAGGCTAACACTTAATTTACAGGTATCCGCATTTGCTGACTTGTCGAGCATGTTGACTGGCTGTTTTACTAATTGCAAGTGCAAGAAAATGAGAGGCAAAAAGAGAAGTGAGTAAGCAAGCACAAAATGAGAAAACTCAGTCCCTGACTTTCTGGAAACTTGTGGTAATTTATATATGGTAACTCTGTAATGCCTGACTGTTTGATGGAAATTGGCTAATAAGTTCAGAGCTGCCAGTGGGCGAGAGTGGATGCCAGGCAAGCAAAGAGGCAGAGTGGTTATATAGGTCTCGTTTCCTTGGTGAAAGCAGCAGGGAACAAAACAGCATTAAAATAAAATCTAAAAAAAAAAAATAAAAAAAAAATAAAAAATGTAGTCATGGAGATTCTTTTCTTAGAAAACTCTGGTCCTTTTCCCTTTTCAACTACTTCGGCAGTACAGTTCACTGCTAGTCACAAGGCCCATGTGCCACCTATATCCTACAGAATTTTATTTGAGGAGTAAATGCAACTCAGGAGGGATGTCTTTTTATTGTTTATGCTCTCTGCTCAGGGAAGCATTTAATTCTAGTTGAGAAACACTTGCTAACAGGTTGTACACAGAGGACATCTCTCACTTGTCACTATAGTAAGGACAAATTGCAGATACAGAAATCAGCTTTCGTAGAGCCTGATGCTGGTGGGATGCCTGCTGCTGCTTTGGTCTATATCCAATTGTCACAGGAACGGTGGGGTTGTCTGAGCACATCTTACCAGGATGTGCGTGATCTACATGGCAATTGTCGTTAGATGATTACGTGGAAAAGATCATGTTCCCAGACAGAATTGGTTCAAAAAACAACAAATACCTAGAAAATTAATTCTTGCAGCTACTTTATGTTAGCAGATATGTAATGTTCAAGGATAACAATAATGTGTTTTATTATAAGAATTCTGACAAAGAAGTATTGTATTGTTTTTAAATATTACTGCTTAGACATTGCCCAAATAGAATGTATTTTAGTTTTGATGAATAAAATGTAGTGCCAGCTGAAGTGAAAGACAGAAATTTAAGCTCCTTAATCTCCAAAATCTCATTCCCGAGCCAAAATGTTCCTACTTGAAACATTTTGTTATTCTGATTTATTGAATTACTTATATGGAATTTTTAACAACATTAACAATTCACTGATGTATTCATAAATCAGTTGAATTTTGCATAAAATACTTAACTTTCATTTGCTTGGGGCACTTGTGGCTGTATTTCTCTAGGCAGCTTCAAGACCGAAATGCTTCAAAATGCATCTCATTTTTACCAGTGAAAGCCCTGACCAAGGCTTGTTACCCGCTGTCTCTTGTAACAATGAGCTACTTGAAGGAGATGCTCCAGATGGACATTGCTTTTTTTTTTTTTTTTCCATCATGAAAATGCTGGCTAAACACCAGCCTGAAACATAGCAAAGATGAGAAAAGAGAGTTGGTTATAGAAGATGCAGGCATAATGACACACACAGCATGCTGGTTTTAGACAAACAGTGTGTAACAATAGAGGTCTGCACACTTAAATGTTTCCATTCACAGCTAAAAAAAAGTTATCTATGGAGCTGGCCAAAGAGTATAGTAACACAGATGCACTCTCTGACTATGAACCAAGCAGAATATTTTTTTCTACTGCTGCCTTTATTCCTACCTGCAAATATTAATTCATTGTTTCTTTGTTTCACCCAGTGCACCCTATGAAGATACTCAGAAATCACCTGGACAAGCCTCTGAGCAACCTCATCTAATTTGACCCTGATTTCAGTGGGCCGTTGGACCTCCAAAAGTCCTTTCTGATCCTCTGATCTGTATTACCATACAGTTTTTTAGGGGTTTGTTTGTTTGCTTGTTTGTTTGGTTTTTCTAATAAATGCCAGCCAGGTGCATATGTAGGAATAGAAAAAGAATAGAAATTACTTCTCCAGTCCGCTACAGGGCTAATGATGGATGACAGTACTAGGCACACAATCCTAAGGCAGCAAAACTGACTTTAGGGCAGGTACAAGTTCTGAAGAGGGAGTGGGATGTAAGATGCACTGCTGAGAAATAATGTTTTTGCAGATGCTTTCTTTCACACTGGGACACAGTGTATGTACCAGCACTTTACCAAGTAATGGGGAGGTGCTGATAATAGCACCTTCTCACTGGCCATGCCAAAGCTTTCCTTCCATTGAGTCTTCACTTAACTTGTCAAGTGTGAACAGAAAGCTTCAGCCAGAAACAAACATTTTAAGTTCTTTCATTTTCATGACAGCTGACATGTAGGGGTGAAGGGTTTGGAGGAGGAGAGGTAAAAAACAAGTCATCTTTTATATACTGAGGCATATGTCACTTTCGAGAAAAAGTTCTTTTGGGCCTGGAAATAGTTCCAGTTAGTGAGACTTTCCCAAGTGTCATGGTTTAAGCCCAGCCAGTAATTCAGCACCATGCAGCCACTCACTCATCCCTCTCTGGGCAGGATGGGGAGGGGAATCAAAAGAATGTAAACCCCACAGGCTGAGATAAAAACAGTTCAATAACTAAAGTACATTATAAACATACACATAAACATAATAATAATCATAATAATGGAAATAACAAGGGGACAGAATATAAAACTTAAAGAGGAAAGGGAAAAACCAACAATAAACACAAGTGATGCACAATAAAATTTCTCACCATCCGACAGCCGATACCCAGCCTAACCCAGGCAGTGATCTGGTCCCTTCTGGGCAATTCCCTCCAGTTTATATACTGGGCATGACGTGCTGTGGTATACAATACCCCTTTGGTTAGTTTGGATCAGGAGTCCTGTTACCGCTCCATCCCAGCTTCTTGTGCCCCTCCTCACTGGTAGAGCATAAGACTGAAAAGTCCTTGATCAGGGTAAGTGCTACTGAGCAACAACTAAACCATTGGTGTGTTATTAGCATTGTTCTCAGACTGAATCCAAAACACAGCCCTGCACCAGCTACTAGGATGGAGAAAAATAAATGTTACAGGTGAACCCAGGACAGCAAGTTAAACAGGCCTCTTAGAATCATAGAATTACAGAATAGTTAGGGTTGGAAAGGACCTTAAGATCATCTAGTTCCAACCCTCCTGCCATGAGCAGGGACACCACACACTAAACTATGTCACCCAAGGCTCTGTCCAGCCTTGCCTTGAACACTGCCAGGGTTGAACACTGCCCGGGATGAAGCATTAACAGCTTCCTTATGCAACCTATTCCAGTGCCTCACCACCCTCACTGTGAAGAACTTCTTCCTTATATCTAACCTAATCTTCCACTGTTTAAGAAATCTCTACCAGAGCCTTGTGCTACAGCCAGAGTGACTGAGATGAGGTCTGTGTGTCCCTTTGCTGTGAGCACTCAGAGATCCCAAGCCCTCCCTGCCCTGGCAGTGGTGGGAGCTCTGGGTAAGCCCTGGGGCCCAGCAGTAGAAAGTAGTAGCTATGAAGGACGTCTCTCATATCCATCTTCTGTTGCCCATGGAGGACCCTGCCCCATTGCCTCCCCAGGGTGCATCCTGCTCCTGGCCTGGCCCCCCAGCTTCCCCTGACATCCTTGTCCTCAGATCTCAATGAGGAGATGGAGGAGGCTGCAGATCCCTCTGCTCTGGGCCAGGGCATGGACTGCTCAACCAGGGGGGCCCAGCACATTGAAATGACTCAAGTAAACAGTATTTTCTCCCAAAGAGTAAATACACCTCTAACTTGGTCTTTCAGAGGATGTTTGTAGGAAAGCTGATAACCTAGTGTGCTTACAGTCAATGATGAATTTGGTGGAATAGGTTTTTTTTCTCTTACAGAAGGACAGGTTTGAGAAACAAAGTAGTTATACCTGCCCTTCTCACTCCTGAACACTGAAAGCAGCTGGCAGAAGGCACAACACCAAGACTAGCAGGATAAATAACATTTCTGTAATTTTTTATTCTGCCCAGTTTAAGTTAAATATGTTTACATGACTTTTTACTACTTAAAGTGAAGTTCTCATGTCAAGAACCTCATTATCCCAGGCCTTACTTCAGGCCTTTCCACAGCACATATAAAATGCTCCCATTAGCACGAGCAGTAATGTTGCATTTTTCTGTCTTGTGCAGACCCGGACACACTTTATCAAGGTATAAATGACTATGCAAGGTAAAGGAGAAGTTAACTGTCTGTATAGTTATTCACAGAAAGGACTGTATCTCCTACCTACTTCTCTTGAGAAAATGAATGATGCATGGAACCATAAGAAATAGTCTCTGAGATAAGCCCTTTTCTACCTGTCCTCGTTCATGTCTCTGAAGGATTTCTGATCCAGCCCACCGCAGATTCAGAATCTTTTCTTTTTATAATATGAATTGGTTTTTTAATTTCTTACAACTTGCAGTGTCATCATCACCTTTACACTGTTCCCTCTTTCCATGTGAAACTACAGGCTACCTTAAATCTAATTTCTGACTCTTTTTAAATCTAAACTATGTGTTCCTTCCAAAGTTAATGTAACAGAAAGCACATTTTCAATGACTTTGCATGAAATAAAAGTGCAGTGTTTGGCCACTGCATTTGTTTTTCTTTTCACTTTCACACAGTAATCACAGGTAGCATACAGTGACATCACTGTCTGTAGTAACAATACTTCCTTTTTTTGTTTTCCTTTAATATTTTTAGCCAAACTCCCATGCATCTATTTCCTATCAGATCCAGCTGATTTACCTTACTGAGTACAGACAAAAAACAATTACTGAATTTCCTGTACCATTGGTTATAAAGAGCATCCAATAACAATCCTTAATGTCCGCTCGCAAATTGACTTCCTCTTCCATGACATGAAAGATTCCTTTGGAAGTGCCTTTGCCTTATCTCAGACTTTAAGCCATTTGTCATTGAGAACTCAGGCTTCTTTAATCAGCCAACACTAATAGCCATTGGCTCTGTTACAAGCATTAGGTATATACTTTCCATCTTAAAGTGCTTGTCTTAACATTCCTTGATAAAGCAGGAAAAAAAAAGGGCAATTTCTATAATAAGAGACAATATGGAGATTTTGAACTCACACTGAAAAAAATTTCTTTTATCCAGAGGAAGGAGAGAATATTCCTGACCTTGAATACCTTCGGGAGTTGCTTTCATACTGTTTATTTGAATAGACCTGAGGGGGCATCTTTACAAATCTAATATTTTTAATTATGTTAAGACAGCTGTGACCAAGATTATGCCGGTTTGTTCAAAAATACATGTCACTCACTGCTTGGCAGAGATTACTACTGTATAGGCTGTGCAGGGAAAGTGTGGGAGGAAGGACACATTATGATTATCATTCATGTTTTACAGACAAGAGACTGAAACCTGAGGAGGTCTGTGCTGACCCTTTGCACTGTAATAATCACTCTGGGAACGGAGTAAGGTGTCATCTGGTTCTCTACTTCTGTGACTGGTGTCCATTCCCCTGAAGGATAACACCAGGAACCTGCAAACTGGATGTTGAAATAAGGATGCAGGTGCTTCAGAAAATGCACACAGCGTTATATATCTATCATTTATGCTATTTCTTGCTTTTCCAGGAGCTAATGGCAATGTAAAATCTTTGACTATAGGCAGTGAGCTCTTTCCTGAAAGATTTCACTAAAGAGCTTGTCTGCCTCCAGGCCTGGCCATATGTACAATAGCTCTCTTGGTACCACGTGTGCACGGTTGCACCTAGTTACGTCAGACTTTGCCAGTCTGCTTGGACTGGAAGAGCAATGACCTCTCTAGATTCTCCTAACTTAGGCAGTCAGGACCTTAGCTGAAAACAAGGTTTGACTGAAAGAAAAAATACAAACCAAAAAACCCAAAGGAGGGCTAGTGAGGAAATGTCCTCACCCTCTGACTGGTGGTGTGTGCCCATTCACATTAGCCTGGCCACTTCCAGCTCTTCTCTGAAGAATTACACCCCACAGGAAGGGAGGTAGGTGGAAGTCCTGCTGCATAGGTTGTAAATGGGATACAGTTTATGCCTTCACTTTTTCTTCAGTCAGTTAATTTCTAGCTAACCTAAATAGCTTATCATCTTTGAATGAAGAGAAATTGGCAGTGAGGAAGCACAGCTTAATCATTATTCTTACAAAGATAAGACTCTGGACTAAAATATAAAGAAGTATTGTGTCCTCTTTCACTGTGCAGTGTTCCTATTTTTGTCAAGCAGGAATTTCCTTATGCATTGAAATTGCTTCCATATTATCCACTGCTTCTGTTTTCTTCTTTTTAATTTTTTCCAGGTCAGTTTTCCCAAGATTTTCCTAAGATTTTCCAACTTAATAAGATTTTTCACATTCACCATGGTTGAGTACTTTATTCTTTTTTACCAGAATCACCTATTATTGCAAGAATGAAAGTGTCGTCAAATTTTCTTCTGTGTATGGTTTGTCATTACATATGTGTTGTATATGTGTTTATCCAAAGAAGATATTAAGAAAATGTACTCGGTTGCCAGCTCTGCCAACACAGAACACTTTCATATTTAATCACATGTTGTCATTATACAGAATTATTATTTCTGAGACATATGCAGATATGATCTCTATTATTCATACAATCATCGAATCATAGAATAGCTAGGTTTGGAAAGGACCTTAAGATCATCTAGTTCCAAAGCCCTTGCCACGGAGCAGGGACATCACACACTAAACCATGTCACCCCAAGGCTCTGCTCAACCTGGCCTTGAACACCATCAGGGATGGAGCATTCACAGCTTCCTTGGGCAGCCTATTCCAGTGCCTCACCACCCTCACTGTGAAGAACTTCTTCCTTATATCGAACCTAAACTTCCCCTGATTAAGTTTAAACCCGTTACCCCTTGTCCTACCACTACAGTCCCTAATGAAGAGTCCCTCCCCAGCATCCTTTTAGGCCCCCTTCAGATACTGAAAGGCTGCCATGAGGTCTCCACGCAGCCTTCTCTTCTCCAGGGTGCACAGCCCCAACTTTCTCAACCTGTCTTCATACGGGAGGTGCTCCAGCCCTGTAATCATCCTCTCATCATTCACATTTCTGCTTAATATATTTTAACATCGCTGTGCTTTTGATTCATGTAAAATATAGGAGGGGGGGTTCTAAAAAAGACTACTTAATAATACTACTTAATAACAACCGTGAATGTGAGCTTTAATATGCATGCAGCCCTGTCCTCTTACTCCTATAATGTACTAAATTGGGATCTTTCAATACATTGTAATTTGGGAAGTTGTTCCTGAGCAATTGTATACACAGTTAAGCTAATCTTTCTTCCTCAGGATGGGAGATTCCTTCCTGATGTAAAACTAGGGACTATGATTTCCTTTTCCAGGATACTTGACTTTGACTGATAGCAACTAACCTATTCCTTAAAATGTCCCCTGAAGCTGACGCTGCCAAGCCCAGGCTGTGTGACCTGCCCTCTTCAGGCAGAGCATCCTGTGCGTAAAACTATTGTGTCCTAGGGCGTGTGTGTATGGCGGTCTCTGTGGGTTGCGTATAAGGGTGCATACGGAGAGTACAAACCTATTTCATCAAGGTTTCTACAGACATTGGACCAAAGTCAAGGCAAGAAAGCAAAAAAAAGAAAAAAGTGTTTGGGCGGAATATAGGTCAAGACAAAACCCCACTTCTTTTACCCACACTAGCAAAAAACACATTGACATAATTCTCCTGAACAGGAAATTACATGTTCTTCTAATCTATTGATGACCTTTCTGAGTCAGTTCCTCACTGTTGTGAGCTGTTCCGTGGTCATTTACACCTGTGCGGAGTACAAATCTAGGAAACAACATTTTTGCTTCAGTATCACATCATCCATTCTCTCTTTGATACAGGTTAACAAGTTTGCATTAATGACATCTCAGTTGCTTTAAGAAGGGGTCCCTTTAAGATCAGTCCCCTTTTTCTGGCAGGTTTGCCCAGCATTCCTTGTCCAGAATCAGCCAGTCTTTGAGTTCAGTGCTCTGCTATCACAGCCCCTTAATTTCTGGCTCCCCATCCTTCCCTTCAGCTAATTCTAGTCTCTATGTCAAGAAATTTCCTGTCCTGATCCAGGCTGTTGCCACCTCCTATGAGCTGGTGTGGCATTTTTTCTTCTTGATGCAACCACTGCATGCCTGAGCATCTGCAGGGAGAGCACAGGAAGCACATTTCTCCACCTCCAAAACATATCCATTGCTACCACCCTGGCTCCTCCAGGACAGACGCAGGAAGGGTACAGAAAATTCAACCACTTGAATTTAGTGGTTAAATAGCTGTGGGCTGTAGCATGCACAGCACAGAGGAGCTCATCCAAGAGATGGCTGTCCTGCTCTAATAAGTCTCTGTGGAGTATACGTGAGCTGTCGCCTCCCAAGAGCTTTTAACTTAACACTCACCACATGATTTAAATGAGCAGCTACTCCAGTCTAGTTCTGAATAGCAAATGCTTACCATGCAGCAAGCCAGGGCCAGCCCAGGAGTTACTCACAGGGTGAATAGCTCTGAGTATAGAATAAATCACAGCAAGTAGCATGCTGTCATCTGATTTGTCACAACCATGACAGGAGGAAGGAGCTGAAATTAAAAAATCAGTTCTAACAAAGGCAGAGGGCCAGATGCTCGGGTGTTGTAAGTTAATCTAACCCTAATAAGGTCAAGTAATAGATTTTAAGACCAAATGGGACCTTGCAATTTGACCTCTACCAAGATACAGGGTGGGAAATTTCACTCATTCATCTCTTTATTGAATTTAATAGTAAACATTTTTCAGAGGTGACATTAACGGGGTGTTGGGTTTGGTATGTTTTTTCACTATTTCGAAAATATTTTGTAGCCCTGTCACTATGTGGTGAGGCACTGGAAGAGGTTTCCCAAAGAGGTGGTAAATGCTCCATCCCTGGCAGTGTTCAGGGCCGGGTTGGACAGAGCCTTGGGCCACATGGTCTAGTGTGTGGTGTCCCTGCCCATGGCAGGGGCGTGAAACTAGGTGATCTTAAGGTCCTTTCCAACCCTAGCCATTCTATGATTCTATGATATATATACTTACATATAAATCTACATATGCTTGTGTGTGTATACATTCACCTTAAGCATGTGGTGAGTTCTTTAATGTTATGTTTATTTAAATAAGCTTCTAGAAGAGGGACTTTTCAACTTGCTTTCAGCTGCGGTATACCAGTACAGCTGAGTGACATTCACATCTTCATGGTAGCTGCAAAGAGCATAGATACAGGCACAGACCTGATGTGCTGGTTCTCTCAGCCCTGAGAAACAGTATCTGAGCTGAGGCAAAGAGCATAGCTGAGGCAAAGGGGTATAGAACTGCCAGTCTTGCAGAGAGCAGGTTTGATAAACAAGAGAAGAAAAGGGCAGTAGGTGACTTCTACTGAAAACAGGGAAATACGCTCAAACCAACAATTAAAAACTAGTATTTTCATATGCGTGAATGACATACTGCAAATTCTCTTGTGTTTGCTGTTCTGTCTACATGTGTGTGTGTTTGTGTGTGGTTGCTAATAAGTGTCGATGACAGAACAAAATAGAATAAAAGTATTTTATTAAATCTCACTATTAAAAATTGCTACAGCTGATAACCTGTTTTCTGAGTTTAGATTACTGGTGGCATTTAATTGAGCTGTTACTGAGCTACAGCTTGCTATCCATACATTATTATGGGAGTGCCCAGAGTCACAGAGGAGACTGATAGAGATCAGCCTGCCATGCCTGTCCTTAGTGTCTTGTGTAACTTGGGACAATAAAACCAATCATATGCCATTAGGCATTAATTTCAGTATTGAAATGATACTGTAAAGCAAAAGATGTCCCTTGTGCTCCTGGTTAACACGCATATAGTAAGCACAAATACAGCAGATCATTGCCACTAGGCAAATGTTTTCCTAGTGTGAAAATCCTGCTAAATATCCTAGCATTTTTTAAAGCATAATTGCTCTAAAAAAAAAAAAAAACAGCCAAAAAAACAGAAAACCAAACCTGGTAAGTAGACTGTGATTTTTCACTCATGCACCGTAAGAAAGGCCCAGTGCAAGTGAAAAAATGTTACCTGTAATTTGACAAAATATTCTCCCACTGTTGTTCTTTTCTTGCTCAAATACATCTTCTATATTGCCACTTGTTTGTTTGTTGCAATGCTTATAAGACACCATTTTACCAACACTGTTTTTTGTTTCATGACACTAGCTTCTTCTTAGTGACCATGTAATGTTTTTGTTTTCACTCATGCTCTGCTGTTCCTAGCTTCTTCCTGCTATGTATATACAAAGAAGACAGGGAAGAAGGAAGGGATTCTTGTTCTTTTGTTTTATCCTCTGTTGCATCTGATGTGGTTCAAACTGGTCCCAATTCTGCAACTTCAGCCCAAATGCCTGACCCCTGCTGCACTGCCCTCACTGATCATATTAACTGATATTTTGTGGATTTTAGATTGCAGTCCCTTGAGAGAAAGGCCATCTCCTTGTTATACTGCAATGTGCCTAGTACAAGTATGAGAAAAGTCAGTAATCATAATAACAAAACTCCACAGGGAAAAATTTGTAGACATCAAAGCTTTTGAACTTCTCAGAGTATTTTTTCACTTTGTTTTTACAAATATATTTTCCTATCATTTAAGCAAGTTTATTGCCCTGATTTCTAACCTATCCTCCAAGCCTGTATACTAAAAGTAAGAAAGAGCTTTGCACAAGGTCTATGAGAACAGCCGTCCCTCCTTAATGCATAAATCAGGCTTTTTAATCCACAGCATTCAAGTGATTTCATGAGGCTGTCAGTTCAGTTCTTGGCTTCCTCAAACAAACCATGCCCAATAGTGTAATATGAATTTGGATTTTGATCAAGGAATTTTATTGACAACATAAGCCACAAGACCAAGGCTTGTAGAGTTTAAACTAAAATCCAAATCTAAATAAAGAAGACACAAAGACATTCTAATGATGCACTCGAGGTGTAGTCCGTTTATATGACTCAGAGAAGATACAAGGGAAAAACAAAATCAGCAGATGCAAACATTGCGTGAGTTACATCATGTGCCTCCTTCCTTTGTGGTATCATGTCACTGAAGCCCCCCAGCAATGCTTTGAACATGCAAGGATAATTGCAAATTTGAGTAGCTTTTCTCAAGATTTTGGTTAAAACCTATCAGAATCACACAAATTGGATATTTATAGAATTTTAGCTCCTGCTGCATGTTTCATTTCGTACTTGAAAGCTTCACATCATCTTGTTTAGCAGTCACAGAATAAATAGCTTATAAGATCATAATGTTAAATTTTTCCATAAGAGCTTTTTGTATTTTATTACTTTTTGCTATTTCTTACATGTGCTATTAACAGAATTGTTACACTTCAATTAATGATTACAAGTTAGCAGTAGCAAGACCACCTCAGTAATCCATTTCTTTTTATTCATTTTGTTTATTTATTTGATTATCTGTTAGAAAATCAGAGATTTCACTGCAATTAACATTCCCAGTGATACAAACACAGTCTCCTTCAAATAAATGAACACACTGGGTTTCTACTGGCTCACGAGGTATGGGTTACCTAAGAGCTTGAAGTAGAAAGACTGCTTTGAAAGTAGGTTTTCCTTCTTGGTAATGTCCTCCACAACTTTCAGGATTTCTATTCTAGACCACCTTCTGACCACCATTTCAGGTCAAAAGAAAAGACTACAGAAGGTCATATGCATTGCTTAGCTTCATAAATTGTTTTGGACTTCAGTTCACAATGGTAAATGGGAATATTGTACTTACTTACCTGGTAAGTCTATTTTTGTTTCCTGTATTAGTAATACACTGCTACCTACCAAAAATGTCATGAGAGTGAACAAAAGAAAAATAACAAAACAATGCCTCAAAATACAGGTTCTTTGTTTTGAATTTGGAACTCCTCTAAGTAATGTCATTACTTCTCATCCTACCTGTTTCTTTCTTCAGATATGCAACCGTACAAAGGCCTTAAATAGGGGTCTAGCCTTATAATGCAGTGCTCACATGAACTTCAGAATATACATAGGACTACAAGTGCTTGCTTAATGGTTTAGTTTTTGGATGGAGCAATCAGTTACAATGGAGTATCTAAGTGACATTAAAATAATGATTCATCTGCCACAGAAAGCAGAGCAAGAAGTCATTGGTTCTTCATGCTTCTTTGGTCAGGTCATAAAGACAAAAAGTAGTGGTGTCTCGCTTTGGAGGTGACACAGTAGCACAATGCACTGCAGCCATAGTCCATTATGATCTGGAAGAAGTGCGAGACAGTTCAGCAGGGCTGAACTGTAGAGGCCAGTGAAGATCAGTGTAAGGCAGAAAAGTGGGATGGGCAAAGCTTTGGGGTTGTTTGTGTGATCATGTAGGTGAGGCTTGGTGGAGGTCTTCAAGAGGAATTCTGCCCTTCCTCTCCCATCTGAAAAACCTGATACAATCATGGACAGACTCACTTCCAAATTGCCTTGTGATTATTACAATACTAATCTAAAGTTCTCCAACCCACAGGGACCTGCATGTGTTTTATTCTATTTTCACGTGGTTTATATTCTTTTTTTCCTTCTATTTCTCATGCTAAAGCAGCAAATCCAAGCATTTCAAGGACATTTTGTTGCAGTTCAGCAGTGGAAATTGCTATCCATTTGTGATCCAGGCATCAGATCACAAAATGGATAGACACTGTATGATCTTTGTTTTACCACAATGTCTCTTTACACCATGTGGTGATTTTCCCTTTTAAATGGCACGAGGTACTCCACATTCCTCTTTAAACATTTGTCTACCTCGTAACAACATTTCTACAGGATCTTACAAGGTAGAAAGCAAAGATAAATGCTTGAGAGGTTGTTTTGAATAGTAAGCTGTGGCAGCTGCCTGTGAAATTAACTGCATTCCCTTCCCCCTCTCCAGCTGATGTACAGCATCCCGGATGGTGGTCTGACAGCATAAACAGGGACAGAAATTTCTCATTCACTGTCTTATAGTTAGAGAGTAATTTCTCCTCTGCCTGCACCGCAGTGTGCTATGGAAATGCAGAGCTACTACAAGGGATGATGGACAGTCCCGCTGTGCGTAACTAACAGGTGCCACACAGATAGATTTCACCGGCCAAGCTGGATGTGTCTCTGCAGAGGGTCTCCTCACAAGCTGTCATGCAGTCTCTGCTCCTTCCATCAGGGCTTTATAAATCCACAGGCACACATGTAGGTTGTGGGGAGGAAAGAAAAGGTGACATCAAACAATCTTGTGTATAAATCACTTCTCTCACAAGCAGGTTCACACAACCCAGTTTCTGGTGTCACTTACAGTGGTGAAAAGCTGGAGTTCCGCTATTGACCTCTCTGGAGTTACAGCTGGATTTACACAGGTGTGACCAAAAGCCGTGTTTGCTTTCTACAGAAATCTGCATGTTTATCCTTCTTGATAAAGTGCTGAAAACCATGGGCATAAAGCTGGTAGTGTACCTTAGATGCAAACACAGAAGACAGGAAAGAATGGTGACAGATTTAGAAATTATTTTCCCCACATATTTGACAGTCAAATGGGTTCCTAATTCTTGAACTATAAAGCCATAAAAAAATGAATAAGACTCAGCATTTTCTTCAGTTCATATCACACAGAGATGGGGGAGGGAAAAAAAGGAAACAGTTTTATTTCTTTTCTGTTTTACAGTCTGTCTGAATCCTCTCTGTGAAAAATGCTCCACTTTTTCTGACCTTTCCCACCATGAATTTAAAAAATGTTGCCTCTCTGCTCAGTCCCAGATTTATAGCAGAATGTCTAATGCTTGAGATGTGCATGCACAATTTAAAAGATAAGAATCACTGTTAGTAATCTGTGTTATACCATGTGCGTGAATTTGGGTGAGCATGAAAGCTCCAGTGAACTGTTCACCTCCACAGTGAATGTAGCAAACAATCCCCTCTAATTTCACAAACTGAATGCTGTTTTCCCATGAAGAAAAACTCTTTATCATGCAGCCTGAATGTGCCCATTAGGATGGCAAAGGAGAGTGGATCTAAAGAGAAAACTTTTTGCTGGCAGCAGGGATTCTGTAGTCTCATGGCAGATCAGGGTCCTCTCTCCCTGAGCTCTGGATCCTCAGTACTCCCGAGGACTATATCCTTTTAGCCAGAGTCAGCTCTCAACTACTGGCTCCAAAGCCAAATAATTCTGAATTTTAAAGCCTGTTGAGTTGTTTCAATTTGCATCAGTGAGCCTGAGATCAGAACCTGGCCTATTGTGGACAGTCTGTCTGACAGACTCATTACTTTCCCCTTTCAGCTTCAAGGCAGCATCTGGACAATTGATAACAATCTTGGAGCCAGAAGCTGTGAATCGCATCATGAAAACTGAGCTGAGAGAGCCTGAGTGAAACAGTCATTAAGGTCTGGTTTCCAGACGAGGGCCTCAATCATCCCACCTGTTTGCCTATGTAAACACACACAGTCATATGGATCTAGGCTAGAAGACGGTTTTAACACACCTTAGAGCATGAAGAGTTATCCCTAGTTACAGTTTAACATATCTAATGTAGCTGTGGATGGTCTAATTATCTACATTAAATGTTTAATTACTTTTGAATCCTACTAAGCCTTTGGCTTCAGTGAGACTGGTGGCAATGATTCAGAAAGGTTACAAGTCGCAATTAGATAGCAGTAGAGCACACTCTGGACTAGAGTACCACCCAACACCAAGTAACTCTGTTAATGAGCCAGCAGGGAATTTAGGTTTTTACTACCAGAGATTATAAAGATCTTGCTTTGTAATCCTTCTGGAGCCTTATCTATGACAACATCTGTGTACAGCAGGCACTGTTAAGTTGCTCTGTTTTTGAAAGGTTTTCCATTGTTAGGGTTTCTTGTTTGAGAAAGGGCATGTTTTTTATTTTCCCTTCTAAGGGAGTAGGGGTGAAAGGGCAGATATGTTCCTGGATTCCTTGGTCAGAGCCACCTAGGCTACCTCCTATTGCAAAATGGGTGATGATGTCCAGATATAAAGCCTAGATAAGCGGCATGTTTGAAAAATTTAAAGAAAACTTAGTTTAAAGCAGAAAGAAAACCTATAATCTTTTCTTGACTGATGCAACATTGCACAGCTGTCACTAGCAAAGGGACATAGAAGCTACCATGATGGACAACAGGACTCTGCAGGGGCAGCACTGGAGAACTCCCAAACTGCTGAAAGCTGGTATTGCTGCCCTTAGGAAGTCCCTGTGGCCTAACAGACTTCCTCGAGGTGGTTCAGGTTTGCCTGGGGCAGAAGGTGCATGACTGAGTCAGAGTGCTCTGTGCAATTCAGCCAGGTGAAGCAATGCAGAGGGGGCTGTTACAACTGTTGTTTCTTGCACCAATCCGTTCAGCTCAGCAGAAGAGGCAAAAAAACATGTGTGTTCAGAAACACTGTCATCATCCAGTTTATGACTGTCCACCAAAGCCTGGATTCAGACAGTTAGATATCATGAAATAGACTCAGGTCATCTGGGGCTTGGGCTTGTTGCAGCTGTCTGACTTTTAGTTTTGACATGCACAAACTCGCCAGGTGGGTACAAGCTCACCAAGCAAGCAGCAGCACAGCTGCCTTCCTAGGACCAATTCTCATTACACTTCTCTCTACCAGCAGTCTGATGATTAAAACCACTTTCATGGCATGGCATGTCACAGAAAGCTTCATATAGAAAGAAGGCAAATCATGCTTGAATGCCTGTGTCTGAGCTGCCTTGTCTCTTTCTTACTGTGCTCCCTGGTATGCCAGAATTTCTAGAAACTGCTACACAAAGTGCAGCAGCTGCATTTCCCTCTTTTTGTGACCAAAATGAGTAACAATAGTAGGCAAGGAAAATCTTTTAAGAGATAAGCATTAGCACTGTGAATAGATATTCCTGTGGAATACCTTTATCTTCTCCTAGCTAACGATCCTTTTTGAGCATTTAGCCATTGCTCTGGTTGTTGTCGCTGAAGAGCTGGCTTTTGGGTCAGCTTGCTTTAGCTGCTGCTTGCCATTGTTTCTAAGCCTCCTGCTGTTATTCTAAGCCTCAGTGCAGGCCAATAGTACATTTGTTTCGCTTCAAATTCTTGCACAACAAACACAAAAAAGAAGCCCAGTTCTTGCACTCAAAGGAATTAAGAGCTGAGTAAAAAAGGTCACTGGCTGAAGGCTGTTGCTCCATAGATTAATGTTCAGGTTCACTTTGTCTGTGCGTTGTCATTTCTACAGAAATAGACCAGTTACTTTTGGGACTTGCTGCCTGAATCAATGAATAGTTCCCTTTGCAAAGCAGGAGGCTGCTCCCCCTGCATGGCCACATTGTGTGCCTGTTGCAGGGAGCTGCAAGCATGTACTACATTGCTGGAGGCAGTACTGCAATTAGCTGCAATCATTACCTGGGATCAGCTCAGCTACATGTATCATATTCCAGCAAGGACTGTTGGGGTGGAACTGGGAGAAACAGGCAACTTAAATGTGCTGAGGATCCCTGTGAGAGCTGGGGAGAAGAGAGCAACCCGTGACTCTTGTCTATGCCTTCTGTTTGCCACTGAGCTGAGCTTTTGACTTTGAACTGTTCTTCAGTGAGCACACAGTCCTGCAACTCTGGGCTGCATACAAGAATGTGTCCTTGGTGTGGAAAGCTCCCTTCTTCTTCTCCTCCACTCTGACACAGAGCAGCTGGATTTGCTCCTATTTCACACAGGTCACTGCCTTCCAAACATGAAAAACATTAGAGAACGTAGGGGAATCTGACCGGATGCTGGTGCCCTTCAGAGTAAGGGGAACTCTGGAGGTCAAGATGAAAGCAGCAGGCATCTGCAGTCTCTAGCTTATCTTTCTAATTCATCTTTCACCATTTGAGTTTAGCAGCTGGCACAGTAGGCATCATGACTTTGTTCCCATGATATTTCATCATGAGAATGAGTGCAGCTCTAGACAAGGTGAGTGTCAAATCATTTTAGGAGTAAGTGATGAACTAGCTTATTCAAAATCTTCTCTCGTTCCAGACTCAGAAACATTCTCCCTGCAAACCTGTTTGAAGATCCATCTAAAGAGCAGAGGCCTCTGAACAGTTGTGGTGAGTTGACCTGTTTTATTAGTCTTGAATGCAGTTTTACTAGTGCATTGTTTTACTCTTTTTCTTAATTGTCTTACCAAAAGCTTTGTTTCAGTTCTGCCTTGTCACTTATCCCTCTGTCTCTTGACTTGCTAAAATGAAACACAGAACACTAGCAACTTATTTTAAAAAATGAAACAGTGAAACATTACACATAGCTGAAGACATAATGGGGAAAACTTTCATAAAATGTCATTCAACACATTCAAAACTGTATCAAACACTTTCTGTGCTATAAAGTCAAACAACTACAAACCTCAGTATTCCTGATGAAAAACCAGCCTCTTTCCTCCCCCTTCTCCCAGAAATGGAGGGAACAATATAGATTTTGGTTGACAGAGTGGATTGCTTTAGAGACTTACATTTTTTTCCAACTGAAAAAATCGTGCATGTATAACAAGGAAAGAATAAGCAGAAAGGCTGCACCAAATTAAGGATGAAGTTCACCTTTACATTATTCCTAAAATTCCTAATTTTTAGAACTTCAAAACTTTTAAATGGTGTTTGTCCTCTGGTCACCTGGATGTCTGACACCTATTAGGCTAGGGCTTACAAACTTAGCAATGAGATTCACAAAGCTGTAGGAAGAATGTGAATGCCTACTGTTTATTTTGGTTACTCCAAGCCCTGCTACTATTAAAAGACCTATCCTATGTGCTTAAAGCCAGACAGCCTTGCTATCTTAAATTCCATTATAATGGTGACTGCAGTGCTAAATTTCTTGATTTGTATTTTTCTTTTCATGCTTAAGGTGTTTATTTAGAAGGTTAAAGATGGATTTGAGTCTGTCACTGAGATTCATAATACCAATCCTTTCTTCTTATTACCAGTAAGTCACACGGATACACACACATAAGCTTTGGCATAGTGGCAGCTGCTAAATAAAAGGCAGGCCACAAAGAGCTCCCACTCCTTGAGACTGCCAAGGAGCTTCAAACATTGCAGGGAGTGGAGTAATCACTTGGACCTTACTGGCTTACTGGCAGCACCCAACAAAATGAGACTACTATGATGGACAATTAAAAGATACTTGTGTTACAGATTTTTTGGACTTCATATATTTATTGGCTTGAAAATTAGGCTTAGTGTCAAACAGTGCTGCACAGTATATCAGTACTGAGCTGCTGCAAACTCAGTTACCTGAAGCTTCTATTCTTAAGAGTAGTCTTAGTAGTAGATTAAGGTGCTTAATTGTACCCTAGCTTTGCTATTTAAGGGTTAACAATTAAGTAAGCCTTGTTTAACTGAAAAACAGCTTCTGAACAAATTACAGATGAAGAACAAATGATATGCTTATGCCTGTCATATGTTTAAGTGAGCAAATTGCAATGAATCCATTACTAGTAAGACAGTCTTTACAAAACTTAATCCTTAGCTTAGTTTGCTCTTGGGTGTTTCCTGTCAGCTTTGCTTCTTTTTTGTCTACAATGAGCTTTCTCTTACTCCTTTTATCCCCACCACAGCCTTCTTTTAGTATCTGGGAAACCAAAATCAAAATATCACTTAGACATCTGGGACATGATCTGATCCAAACTCAAACAAACTAAACATTATGAGATGTATTGTCTACTTGGTATCTTCAGCAATGTTTAAGACTTGTACAGATTTTTATGTAAGTATGTAATGACTATGTTGCCTGACTTTGAGAAATTGTAAGGACAAACCTCTTCACGAACATGCTGAATTTTTTTCATGGAAACCCTTATGGAACTGGGATGGTGAATTCACCTTAGTCTGACGTTACCATTCCGTTCAGCTCAACCAGCAAGAAGTATTACAGGTTCTTTTAATTCCCACACTGGAATTATCTTTAAAGAACATCCTGTGGTGAAGTGCTGCACTTTGTTCTGCCTGATAAAAATAACTGTATTAGGTTAATATGATTAAGGCTAATGAGACTCTGAACCTCATCCAAAAAATCTGTCATTAAAGTACATTTACCACTGATGAATTAATTAGTAAAATACAAATCACCTTTTAAACAGGATTTGTGCCAGGGTTAGTCAAAAAATGCCAACATCCAAGCATTTTCTCTGTGGTGGCTTTAGTTTATACAGCTGAGAAGGGGATAGAAGGGCAAGTATGCTGCTAATGTACACTCTGGCACTGATCCTCAGAACCCAGAGAGCGAAATTAGGACAGAGGGAAGAGGGAAAAGGGCACACTGGGTATTTATGAGCATCTTTACCTCAGGGAACTGTCTCTCACAGCTGTTTATACCTGTTTCTGCCCTGTTTTCAGTTATATTTAGGAGCAGAGAGGAGAGGGATGTTTGGCAAGATTTTGTGAATAGCAGAACATAGTTCTGGATGTATTTGGGGGACTGTAGCTCTTATGACTGATTTTCTCATGAGAAATATATGTGGACAAGCAACTTATATGAAAACTTTAAAAACTGCAATTAGAGCCCTGCAAAGGGGATTAGCTTCACTTACCTGATATTTAAATACGTTCCAATTTTCTTCTAATTTACCTAATGTCAGCTGAAATTGAGAAATCAATTGAATTTTGTGTAGGCATCATGTGAACTTACATGGAGTTTGCTTAAAGTCTGGTTTAATAATCTTTAGGTGCTTCGCAGGGGAATCTGGTTTCTTGAGAAAATGTTCATGTTCTCATAAAAGAAATAACCTAGTGGAGCTGATTATGGACTGACTTAAGAAAATCTTCCCAAGTAAATTTTAAAAATTCCTTGGTAAATATGTATCAGTTTCCATTTGATTATTTAGTTAGGCTGTTAATACTTACATCTAAAACCATTAATCCAACACAGACAGTGTCATCTGGACTCTTATGACCACTAAATGTTTGATCTTATTTAATATATTAGCGCATACAGTAGCACATAGAAGGGTTAAAACCAAGAGGCTTCATATTATATGCTGTAGTGCTTTACACACTCCTGTATTAGGCAGCAGAGACCTGATTCTGTTCTTGCTTTGTCTGGCATAAGAGAGCAAACACAAGTCCCAGACACCCCACCGATGCACATGGCACAGGACAGAAGGTCAGATCTAGGTGTGCAAATGCACATTTTACAGCTGCACTGGGGAACTGAGTGCTTGCTGTGTACATTGTTATTACATCTCTACCATGTGCAAGCAGCAGAAATTGCCTTTATTAAGAAAAGGGACATTAGCCAAGATTGTGGTGCTGTCACCAGTCCATTTAGAAAGAGCAATAGGCTTGTTCTTTGGTACCTGAGCAGCCATTAGAGCTAAGCAGACAAGATCATAGAGTATACACACCCAATTTACTGTCTAGCTGATTCAGAGATGGGAAGGTACATCATCAGCAGTCAGAAAGCACTTAGGGGGACAGTACGTCTTTGCAACACCTTAAATGTAGTTAATTTATACTGTAGGGCAGAGCAGGTACCGGTTATTCTCACCAGCTGAATGGACATCCTAGAACCAGCCCTCTGATTTGGCAAGACTTTGATCAGGGATTCACAATCTCCTCCAGCTCATGTGCAAAAGCGTCATTGTCTTTTGTTTGTCATTATCTTACTTAGACACAGTAAAGGCAGAAACTCCCCCAAATATTGGAAATCTACATAGTTACCATCATTATATTTTCACACTAAGAATTACATAATCAAGAGCCCCTTTAAAATATATACTCATAAGTACAAACCATAGTTTTGCATATAATTACATATGTGCGTAGTAATATGTAAATGCAAATTAAGTAATTACATATGCAAACATACAGAGCTGTGTTTGGCACTGTCTGGAATCTGTCTCACACTAAGCTGCCAGGTTGGGGGATTTTAAATTGGACTGATGTTATTATTCTTTCAATTACATGTATCATCATTACCTGATGAATCTCATGTACAAGGTGTGTTCACCTGTGGCCTCTGCTTCCTGTTCCACTTCCTGCTGGAAAGTTATTGTTCTTTGCAGCATTCGTAATATGTTTATTTCATGTTCAGTTCTCTTTTTTACTCCTTCTTCTTTATTTCTGCTAGATTTTGTGTGTTTTTGGGGGTTTTATTTCTTTTTTTTTTTTTCTCTTTCAAAACTATTCTTTAGACGAAAACTAAGTCCAGAGTTTCTGGACCTGAAGACCTATATTTAGAATTCTGTAATCAGATTTATGGTACATAAACAAATAGCTCAATCATCAGAGTTGTAGAGAACCCATAATTATCATCAACTTCAGTATGTATCTAGTTTCCACAATCAAGAGCTGAACAGGCTGGTTTTGAAAATATGCAGACTAGTGATTCTTTGTTTTTAAAACTATGATCTTTTGTGGCTTGTTTGTGAAATCAGTGACAAGCTTAGAACAGAAGAATTTCTAGCTTCCAGGCCTCTGGCTGATTCATTCACTGCTATAGACAGTTTAGAACACACAGGTAGTCTCTCCATTTAAACTTCATCTTGTTTTAACAGGAAATTCGCTAGTTTGCTAGAGCATAATGTAGCTGTACACCTAGCCCATGGACAAAACATTTTTTTTCTTGCACAAGAACCTGCAGACCCAAAACCAGGCTTACAGACTGGTTCCCTGTTGCATGACTCTTTTAAACTCTTAAATACATGATTTATCTTCCCTAAAATAGTCCAGCAAATTACATCATTTTCTAATTTGCAGGAAGCTCTCTTTGTATGTCCATGCTAAACAAAAGTGAGAGAAGGAAAACTATTAATGAGGACAGTTACAAAACACCTACCCATTGTGTAAACTTTCAAGGCAATGCAACTGCTTTTTAATATTTTCTAACAATAATAAAAAACTTTTGCTGGGGAGAAACCGTGAATGGTCACAGTAGATCACCCTAATGGGATTATTCATTCTTCAGGTATGCTGCAGTCTGCTTCTTGCTTGCTTTCTTTTCCTCTAGGTACTATGAAGCTCAGAAGGGTTTCCTGATTATTCGGTTTTTATTGTAACTGCTCCATTGTGCTAGCCCCAGCTCTCCCTTCCTCCTCACACCATCCACGTGTTGCCATTTGGTAAAGCTGTGGTCGATCAATTCTCCGTAAGGAGACCTTTACGGTTTTCTTTTATTCAAAGGTTTGCAGAGTGAGGCAAGGAAGCAGTCAGAAAAGTTAAGACTTTCTAACTTGCATCACTGATAGATGTAGCAAGCTGGAAGCCTGCAGAAAACACTGCCTGAGACAATTATGTGAAGCATGAGAAGGAAAAGACATTCATTTGACACTAGGAAACGCTTTGAAAAGAGTCTTTTCCTGATGGTGTAAATTGAGGGGATAGTAACCATTAACAATAGGTCTCTTGCTAATGAAAAAGATTATGTATCTAGAATCCAAGATTTATTTTGTCACTGTTTTGACAGTCTGTGATGTCTGTAAGTGCTTTTCCAATATTCCCATGTACTGAATGAAGCTGACATTCATTAACTAGCTTTTGGCTTCTGAGTTTGCTCTCAGTTTAATTAATGTATTTAGGCAGTTGGAAGCTACATTTACATGAAAATGAGAGTATAGCCAGTGAGGCATCTACTGATCATTTCTTACGTATAATCAGAGACATACTTGGGAAAGGACATGGCCAGTGAAAAAGTCCAAGCAAAAAATTTCTATGTTTAGCGTAAAATAAACAGAAATAACACATATGAAAATATGAATCATTGAACAAGTTATTGGAAGAAATGTGACAATGATGGATGTTATAAGAAAGAGGGTTGGTTGGGGTTTTTTTAATGTCAGTTTATTAGCCATTTCATTACTGTAATGCTTTTCCAGCTTGTAGCTAATTAGCTACAGTTGGTCAGAGATACCAGAAAAATGCTTGGTACAGTGTCGCCATATCATCAGAGCTAACACAGGAGCCAAAACTTGCCAAAAGGTTCCTGGAATCAGCCTGCAAAGGCTGATAAATTCCATAGAATGGGATTATGTATCAGCCACAGTGCAGAATGACAAAATGAAATTGCCTTACAGGGTGCACAGTACAGCAATATGGGAAAGGAATTGGAGCCTATGCGTGATGATGACACACTGGTTTATGTGGATATTTATCACTAAAAGGGTTGTCAGAGCCTCTCACAAACAGGAGGAAAGAAATAAAGCAAAGAGACCACACACAGACCAAGTTGGCATAAGGAATGTGGTAATTTTTCAAGCCTTTCCCCACATCCACTTTAGATCATACATACTTCCATTTAATCTGTTGTTTACTGCCTTGTATGAGTGAATAATTTGCTTCAATAAAGAGCTATTCAATGTCCAAAAATAAGACAAGTTGAGCAACCTACACTAAGGGACAATACTAGGGGAGCATTTTCCGGGAAAAAGGTATTGTGTGAAGTAAGGTGGTTTTTTTAATTGATGAATCTCAAAATCAGGATGTGCAGACTCAAGCAATTTCACATCAAAGGCTTAACCTCCTATGTAATCAATTTTTATGTCAAATATATATACCTAAAGGCATGAGAACTTGATGTATGTCACTTGGTGCCTGGCGTATGTGGGAAGTGCATCTCTTCATATAAATTTGTATAAGACATTATATAAGTAAAAATGAGCAAGAAAACATTTCTGCTTAGCTGGGATAAAATAAATTATCATGAAAAATTTATTTTGATTCTTAAAAAAGGTTTGGACCAAACTGATCCTGTTAAGTGAGGTGAAGGGGAAAGACTTTATTGTCCTCAAAATAGAAGGGATTATTTGCTGGCTGATTTATTTCCTTCCTCTCTGCCGTTCTCCTTTATTTACATTTTCTGGGGCTAAACAACAGAGTGCTGAGTAGTGAAAGCATAAGTTTGGTCATGGCATTTTTGCTGGTTCAGCTGATTCCTTTAATCCGTGTGGACCTGCACAGGTGGCCATGAATGTCCGCTCCAGCCACACAGCTCACTGGGCTTCTGATGCAAGCATAGGAAAGGCAGCATGGAGCACAGTGCCCTGGCTGCTTATACTCACAAAGTCATCCACCTTGCAAGAAGACTTCAGAGTCATGACTTGACTAACAAGGCAGCTGAAGACATTCAGAGGGGTGCACAGATGAAAAGACTATGCTGTCCAAGGAGAGCAGGGATTTTGGTGCCTCTCTCTCATAGCTGTGTAACTTAAGACTCCTGTTCGAGAGAGGCCTCATTTTCACAGGAAGGGTATGTCTCCAAACAGCCAAGATTTTGAGATCTGTCTGTTCTCCAACAAAAGTGTTTGGTCATGGTACCATATTCAGTGTTTCCCAGGTTTTATGACCACTCACAGTGCTGTAACTTCAGTTGTGGTATAAGGCTGTGAAAGTCATTTACTCAAATCAATTTAGGACCCACTCAGGGAGCCTTTGCATGATCTCCTGCCAACGTGATTCATGTCTGCACTGGGAGGGGACCCTCTGTGAATGAGAAAACAGCTCCGGATTTTAGCTTCTGTGTTGAGACTTTTTGGTGCTAAAAATACGAAAGTATTGCATCGTAGGTCAGTGGTTCCCCTGCTCTGCCACCAGATGTCCAAAAGGTTTTAGTTGGTTGTACTGAGGTGGGGATTGGTCTCTTCTCAAAAGTAACAAGTGATAGGACAAGAGGTAACAGCCTCAAGCTGCACCAGGGGAGGTTTAGATTGGATATTAGGAAACATTTCTTCACAGAGAGGGTGCTCAGTCATTGGAACAGGCTGCCCAGGGCAGTGGTGGAGTCACCATCCCTGGAAGTGTGCAAAAACCATGTAAATGAGGCCCTCAGGGGTATGGTTTAGTGGTGGTCTCGGCAGCCCTGGGGTAGTGGTTGGACTTGGTGATCTTAAAGGTCTTGTCTAACCTATCTAGTTGATTCTATGATTCAATGATTCTAAGGAAGATTTAGATGTAACATAATAAATACTATAATATATCTAGTGTATATATATTGTAATAATAAATTTAGTATAATAAATACTTAATCGATGACATGAGACTGGACAAAATGTATTTTTTTAACAGGTACAAAGAAAACAAACTTGAGCTTTTATCTCAAATCATATTTCAACAGCAGTTGGCACTTAAATATATGTATTGATCAAAGGATCCACAAGTGATGGTAACAGGTAGGATGGTCTGATAATCTTAGGCGAGGAAAATGTGCTATGCCGTAATGGGACTTTTTTTTTACATGTAAATAAGTACAGCTTTATTTTCTTGCAGCTTCTTGAATCTTTTTATAAAGTCAGGCAAATGCTTCAATAGTTATCAAAAAAATATTTAGAATGAAACCTCTGTTTTCTCCTGATCCCATATAAAATCTTCTCAAACTGAGTCTAAACAAGTACAATTTCACAATCACATACATGTAGACATGATACATGTGATCGATGTGATGTGATGGCAGGTCACAGGATCTGGAGATTAATCATTCAGCTTTTTCACTTGGCGAGACTAATGCTTCATTTTAGAGCAGAGAAAAGATATTTAACACCAGCTTTGCCCCCCGGGAAGAGGCCACAAGTTCAGATGTCGGAGCAGTATTTCATCTTGGATGGTGATCTGGAACACCTTTAAAATAGGTTTGTTAAATTGTGTGTGGGTGCACAGAAAACACAGATGCATATTTATTGGACGTAATGAAAAAATGTGAGCAAAACCTCTATCTGCTAAATGGAGAATAAAGTTCAGGTTTCTTGCTTCTCCCTGGGTAACAAAGTAATGCAACTATTCCAAAAATTTTGTTTCATTTATATCTTATGGCTTTATGGTTGAAAAAATAGACAAGGCTTTACAGTTTCTTAAATCTTCAGTGTTTAACCTGTCCTTTGGGTTCCTGAAGATATCCTATCCCCTCAAATTCCTGATGAGCTCCTCAGATCTTTTTGCTGTTACTAAAGTTTAGACCATCACATTAGAGAACACACCTGAACTTAGCTTAGTGAGGTCCTGAAGTGCCCATGAACTTCCCTTAGATACAATGAGCAGAGACAATTGTTAATCCCTTCGATATTGCATACAGCCCACTGGCCTTATTTTCATAAAGGCTAGGAAATGGCAGTACTTCGTTGCTGTTAACTGATCTGTACTGATTCTATCCTGCAGGCTGTCCTGGCAGCCCTGACATGCCTGCCCATCTGCTCCTGGCTTCCCAGCCAGGTCTCCCCACCTGCCACAGATGGACAGGAGGCTGAGGGAGATGCCAACCCCAGCTGGTGTGCAGAGGTACAGGGGACTACCTTGCTCCCTGAGCTACAGATCGTA
>NW_009917740.1:45439-48481 GCF_000696875.1 Nestor notabilis | reverse complement strand
AAAGAGTGTTATCTCTGACTCTTCCTTCTTGCAGAGGATGGCAAGCATGGTAGTCCAGTTCATGTTCAGAGACAAAAGCCCAGAATAACTTGTCTTAACTGACCATCCATATTCCTCTTAGCTGTCCCTAGCTCTTTGGAAATACTCAGGCAGTAGAAAAAGTAAATATGGAAACACAGGTGAAAGTGGAGATATACTTAGTCAGCAGGAGGTGTGCTTTCATGGGAAGAACTGGTACTGTTTCCTGCTTTTTGAGACCAAGGGAAAGGCAGAGACTAGATTGTGACCAGCAGAACTGAATTGCTCTGTGGGTAGTTGGGAGAGATTACAAAGTACACAGCCAGGTCACAGATGCAAATTTAGGTGTAGTTTTTTACTGACGTGTCTCTAGCAGATTACCCCATTTTCAAAAATACTTTGGTGCCTGCATCTATGTTTTGCATCCTAGATGTGCAAAAGGGATGAACCACATTGAGTGGATAACCTCAGTGTAAAACATTAGCTCTATGGAACTTGTTGGCTTCATTCATGCACCTTCACTTAGGAAGACTTCTTACTTTACTTGAATTTTTTATTCACCTGACTGGTTCGAACTGTTTTTCCTGATGATGATGATGATGATTGTTTTCCAAAACCAAACATAGCATCAGTTTTACTTCCCATCTGTTTCTCATTATTTGTTGGTTCCATTAAAGAGAACATTGCAGTAATGAATGTTAGAGCAGGAGCTGAGATTTGGAAACCTGAGCACTCCTATCAGCAAATAACTTCAAGCACTTTTTCAGTGCTGCACCATTGCCAGTTTTCCTCAGAGCAGTTATATGTCAGTGTGTGATTACAACAATCTTGTGGAAAAAGAAGACAAAAGAGCAGTTTCTGAAAATCTCCTGCAGTTTCACCTTCAGAATTAAGAAAATATGTCTGCCTGACAAGTGGAAAGGTGGCTCTCATATCATATCTATGAGCTTTCACTGTGCTTTCACCTCTCCTACTTAGTCTAGCAGTATAAATTCATGATCATTAGCACACAGGTGCTCAGCATTCCCAGAAGCCAAGCAACAAGGGACTTGTCTTTATTTCATTCCAGGATTTTTACTTTCTGATTTAATGTACTAAGTTTGGTCATTTCTTGAGCACAAAAGACTTCTATGGCTGTTTCCTGAGAAACCACTTGTATGGGAATGGGGCAACATTTTCTGCTAGCTTTCTGCCAAGTCTCCAGCTTCAAAGAATTAGCTTGTAGGATTTCCCATAAAAAAGCTGAAGGAAAAAAAAAAAAAAAGATTACCACAACAATTAAGGCAGAAAATAATCCTCCTACACCAACATCTATGGAACTTCCTGATTTTACTTTGCAACCTTGGCCCTGGTAGTTGGAGCTGAGAATTAACCCGTGCACTGCTTGACTTCTGTTACCATTTATTATTCATGTTGCTGTTCTGTCTGGAGGACCCAGCCAGTGACTGAATTTCTTTTGTACTAAACACTGCATAAATGTGAAGCAGAAATACAGCCCCTGACCTCAAGAGTGTAATATATGCAGTTTGATTGTATGCCCCTTTTTCGACTTGTATTGATATGTGCTCCTTACATTGTCATGTCTGTGCTAATAGTTAGATAGTAATTAATAAGTAAATAAGGGGAAGCTACTGAGGCTCTGTTGTGTCTGGTCTAACTCTGCACAAACCCAGTTAATTCATAGTTAAAGCTCTTCTGCGCTCACAGCACTGAAGCCATAGCACCCTGTCATGCACTTACATACAAGCCTGCAGGAAAAGAGGATATTCATGGGCTTGCATAGCACATCTCTGTGATAGACAAAAAAAGAACAGAAAACTTGCATCAGGAGGTCTCTGAACCCTCTTACATTGGTTTGTTTCTCAGTTGACTTCTGGTCCTGCTACGTGTGCTGAAGAGAATGTACTTCTCAGACATTTACATTGTAAGAACAGTGAATTCTGATCTTTATTATTATTTCATTTGTGAGAAGAGCAAAGGTTTTTTTAAAAAAAAGTCTCTGAAATTGCATATGACAGCTTATCATAAACATCATTGTTATCTTGTCAGAGAAAATACAGTAGCTTTAGTTTCAACAGGGTATCAGAATTGGACAGACTCTGATCTAAATTGCATACTATAGATACAGAGCTGTTCTTCAGCCTACCTGATCTATTGTAGCACAACTGAGCTCAAAGTAGGTCTTAGCATTTAATCTGCAGATTAATATTTTATTCATATTTAGAAATATTGCCAAAATGATCCAAGATATTAATAGAAAGAGACTGACACAACACAGAAGTAGGGTTTTTTACCAAATCTCCTTCCCAGAAATCTGCTACAGACTGGCTGCAGCAGATTATTGAAGCAACATATGAAATAGTAATAGCTTCAGATGCCCTAGATGAAGTCTGCAGTACAAATGTATATTCAAATATTTGGGTCAGAAATCGAACAGATCCTTACAGATGTTTCTGTAGAAAAATGCCAGTGCCTGCATGAATCTGTATGAACATGTTATATTTGCAGTCACCCGAGATAGGAAATCACAGGAAGTGTTCTTGCAGTGATATTCCTGGGCTGATGGTGTCATGGGATGAATGAAGGAAGCACATGCAGAACCATAGCCCGTATGGTACACTGGGATTTGTTTTATATGTTTCATTAAACACTACTTTTTCCTATTCTATTTTCAAAGACACCAAACTGGGTGGTTGCAGAGCACAAGCCTTGCTCTGTTCTTAAGGTTGTTTACTTCTTCACAGGCTTTTCTGAGATGCTTATCAAAATTCAGTTGCAGAACCAAAGAGAAATGGATTCTGTGCATTGGCCTCAAAAGTTTTTATGCCTGCCCTGCCAAATGCTGAGCTGGCCAGCTAGGTCCCCTGGATAACATGGGGTGTTATATAGGCATTGTAAGAGGCAATGTACAAGGACAGATAGAGAGATGCAGCATCCTTCCCATGAACAAGGAAGTCCCTAATTTTGACCAATGGGGAGAAAAGGAAATCATGCTTCTCTGTGGGGCTTATAATGCCCTAGTCA
>NW_009917740.1:43346-45408 GCF_000696875.1 Nestor notabilis | reverse complement strand
CCCTACACTCTGACTCCATGTCTTCCAGGGCTTGTTATACTGTCTTCTCACTTTGCTGAAAGGAGCAGGGTTCACTCCTTTCTTTCAGAGTGTGGTCAGTAAAAAAGAGAAGGAGGTACTGCTCCTAACCTTTCATTTGGAACATTAGGAGTAGAAGGGAAGCATGTGCAGTCTGTTTCTTCTCTACCCAAGACAGAAAAGGTATTGTCCCAGAATACTTCCAAATTTTCTCTGAGTTGGCAGAGGGACATTCTCTTCCCAACCTATGGGAAATGAATTTGACATGTCTGAGCACAGGAGGTCAGAAAACAGATTTTCATAATGGAAGATGTAGAGAATATTGCTAATAACCCTGGGTAGCCCTTCTGTTGATGCTTTCTATAACTTTTTTCCTTCTCAGACCCTGCCACAGGTATCTTTCTAGAATTACTCAAAAAAAAAGTAATATTTTACTTCCTTGTATATTAATGGTGCCAAAGTGGTGGCAGTAGAAAAGATAAAGGTCCTGTGTTGAAAAATTTACTGAAAACAACTGATTATTTTGGAAGAGTTAATTATTATTTTTACTATCTTGTCAATTTTTTTCCTTTGAAAGGCCTTAGA
Organism: Nestor notabilis; assembly: GCF_000696875.1. Lineage (NCBI taxonomy): Eukaryota > Metazoa > Chordata > Aves > Psittaciformes > Psittacidae > Nestor > Nestor notabilis. The sequence goes on along the minus strand of NW_009917740.1, from coordinate 44,805 downwards.
AGCATCAGACCAAATCACTGATGAGTCATTTGTGAACAAAGATGTTTTGCAGTGATGCTCTGAACATGCAATTATGTGCAAATTCACATGATTCTTCACAGATAAATAATCTGAGGATCAATGGCTAGCTCACAAAATTCCTTCAAGTTTGCATCCAGCTCTTTTGAACTATTGATTCCACTATGCTTTTCAGCACAAAACTGTACTGCAGGTTCCTAAGTCACAAAAGAGTGCTACTAGCAGCAACTCAGACTTCAAACATCATGTTATAAACAAAAGGCAAAGGAAGCTGCTCCCAGAGGCATAGAAACCTTGCAGATGAGTTTATAACCCTTAGGAAAAAGATGAATGAAAAGACTGATGCTGATGCTTTTCCAAGGCAGGAATTAATTCCCTCTTTAGTCTTCACCCCATCCTCCATTCTTCTTGTCACTGACAAATTTGTTACCATGCCACATTTCCAAACATGACATCAGAGGGCATCATGAAAGGAGAAAATACTTTTTTATATGAAAATTAAAAAAGAGGCACAACAAAAGATAAAATGGGTAAGAGCTCCTGCTACAAGGTTAAAAGTCCATTTAAAAATCTCATTATCAATTGCCCTTTACTGTCCTGCTCCCCTTCATTGTGTGGAGCAGTTTGCAGCATGGCAGGCTTCCAAAGCTATTTTTCAGATGCTTTGCAGCAGATGTGATAATTACAAGATGCACCATCATAAGATTTTGGTATTTATCTGTTTTTCTTAATTTCATTTTTACTACCTTTCCTTTAAAGACAGCCCAGATTGAGGCCATATACTATCAAATTCCATATTTTAAGAGGCAACTAGCATAACGAAATGCAAAATGATTTAAATTTTCAATCAAATGGACAGAAATGAAAAATTCAGCACAAATCCAACAGAAGCATTTAAAGGCTCCCAAGTGGGATTTCCTTTCTCCTTCTCCTCATCTTTTTCATTCCAGTACTAACACTAAATTGGAGTTTGTGAAAATTTTCACATCCAAAATTAGATCAGGTTAATAAGAATAGGATTCTAAAGCAAATCAAGGTTGTTTTCCTTCATCTTTTCCTTCATGTTTTTAGGAACTTCCTCCCCCCAAAGAATCAGGCTCTGTGGCACAGTTAATTCTTGCTGTCAAGAAACAGGAATGCTGTGACACTTGCTAATCAGCAGGGAAAAAGGTGGGAATAGTCACTCATCTGCTCTGAAAGAAGGATTTCTGTATCTAAGGATCTAAATATTAATAAATCAGAACTGGAATTGGCAATTAAAGAAGGCAGTCTGAAGACAGAGCGGCAGATGTGGCTATTCTTTTTAGACAAAAAGGAGGATCTTGAATGAAGGCACTCTGCTTCCCCTCCCCTCTCATCACAACATGACATTGTGAACACACACATACACACACGAGTGCGCGCACGCACACGCACACACTAAGGAAGCTAACTGGTCGCA